>NC_088398.1:72694916-72802416 GCF_034236695.1 Oncorhynchus nerka | reverse complement strand
TGTGGAATTTCTTTCCTTCTTAATGCATTTTAGCCAATCAGTTGTGTTGTGACAAGGTAGGGGTAGAATACAGAATTTGGTAAGACCAAGTCCATATTATAGCAAGAACAGCTTAAATAAGCAAAGAGAAATGACAGTCCATCATTACTTTAAGACATGAAGGTCAGTCAATCTGGAACTTTTCAAGAATTTTGAAAGTTTCTTCAAGTGCAGTCGCAAAAACCATCAAACGCTATGATGAAACTGGCTCTCATGAGGACCGCCACAGGAAAGGAAGACCCAGAGTTACCTCTGATATAGAGGATAAGTTCATTAGAGTTACCAGCCTCAGAAATGGCAACCCAAATAGATGCTTCATGGATTTCAAGTAACAGACACATCTCAACATCTACTGTTCAGAGGAGACTGCATGAATCAGGCCTTCATGGTTGAATTGCTGCGAAGAAACCACTACTGAAGGACACCAATAATAAGAAGAGACTTGCTTGGGCCAAGAAACATGAGCTATGGACATTAGACCGGTGGAAATCTGTTCTTTGGTCTGATGATTTCAGATTTCTGGTTTCAACCGCGTGTCTTTGTGAGACGCAGAGTAGGTGAAAGGATGATCTCCGCATGTGTGATTCCCACCGTGAAGCATGGAGGAGGAAGTGTGAGTGTGTGGGTGTGCTTTGCCGGTGACACTGTCTGTGATTTATTTAGAATTGAAGGCACACTTAATCAGCATGGTTACCACAACATTCTGCAGCGATACGCCATCCCAATCTGGTTTGCGTTTAGTGGGACTATCATTTGTTTTTCAACAGGACAATGGGGCGGCAGCGTAGCCTAGTGGTTAGAGCGTTGGACTAGTAACCGGAAGGTTGAGAGTTCAAACCCCCGAGCTGACAAGGTACAAATCTGTCGTTCTGCCCCTGAACAGGCAGTTAACCCACTAGGCCGTCATTGAAAATAAGAATGTGTTCTTAACTGACTTGCCTGGTTAAATAAAGGTTAAATAAAAAAAATAAAAAAATAAAAATGACCCAACACACTTCCAGGCTGTGTAAGGGCTATTTGACCAAGAAGTAGAGTGATGGAGTGCTGCATCAGATGACCTGGCCTCCACAATCACCCAACCTCAACCCAATTGAGATGGTTTGGGATAAGTTGGATCTCAGAGTGAAGAAAAAGCAGCCAACAAGTGCTCAGTATCTGTTGAAACTCCTTCAAGACTTGTTGGAAAAGCATTCCAGGTGAAGCTGGTTGAGAGAATGCCAAGAGTTTGCAAAGCTGTCATCAAGGCAAAGGGTGGCTACTTTGAAGAATCTAAATTCAGTGTGGTGTCAATTGAATTCAGTGTGGTGTCAATTGAATTCAATGTGGAGTCAATTAAATTCAGTGTGGAGTCAGGTCAGTTCAGTTCACTAATCTAGTCCACTTCAATTAATCCAGTCAGTCCCTAGTGTCTCTGCATATCTAATTGATGTCTCATTAATGGCTCTGTGTGATAAACATGAGGAGACACACGCAAAGGCAGGCAGGCGGGCAGGCAGGCAGGCAGGTAGACAGGCAGGCAGGCAGGCAGTGTCTAGTTGAGTTTGACTGCTCATTCTGGCGGACATGTTATTCCACCTCAGTCTGCCAGGAGGATGTGTCATTCATGTGTATTAATGTTAACATCTTCTGTGGCACAGCACTGTGACACATCTTGCTATTTCCTGTCATAACACATGGACCACGTGTCCGAAGAAGGAACAACTCCTGGTCAAACTTACGAACTCAAACTTGTTGATGTGTTTATTGTTGTTCTGCATTGGCTGACATGCTGCCAATCATTAAGTTCAACAACTCTAAAGGCTGGGACACTTCTAGATAAAAGATAGAAAGCTCCGAAACTAATCCCACCCATTTCAGAGGCCTAATTGTTTTCTTTCTCAGTGATTTCCTTATAACTGGTTAGACTGTAAACTCTCCTTCCAGACTCATATTAAGCATCTCCAATCCAAAATTATATCTAGAATCGGCTGCCTATTGCGCAACAAAGCCTCCACTCATGCAGCCAAACATACCCCCGTAAAACTGACAATCCTACCGATCCTTGTCTTCTGCGATGTCATTTACAAAATAGCCTCCAACACTCCACTCAGCAAATTGGATGCAGTCTATCACAGTGCCATCCGTTTTGTCACCAAAGCCCCATATACTACCACCACTGCGACCTGTATGCGCTCATTGGCTGGTCTTCACTACATATTCGTCGTAAAACCCACTGGCTCCAGGTCATCTATAAGTCTTTGCTGGGCAAAGCCCCGCCTTATCTCAGCTCACTGGTCACCAAATCAACACCCACCCGTAGCACACGCTCCAGCAGGTATATTTCACTGGTCATCGCCGAAGCCAACACCCCCTTTGGCCGCCTTTCCTTCCAGTTCCAGTTCAAAAATCACTGAAGCTGAAGCTGGAGACATATATCTCCCTTACTAACTTTAAGCATCAGCTGTCAGAGCAGCTTACTCACTGTACCTGTACACAGCCCATCTGTAAATAGCACACCCAACTACCTCATCCCCATATTGTTATTTAATTTTTTTTTGAAGTATATATTTTTTCCTTTTGCACCTCAGTAACTCTACTTGCACATCATCATCTGCACATCTATCACTCCAGTGTTAGTGCTAAATTGTAATTATTTTGCCTCTATGGCCTATTTATTTCCTTACCTCCTTAATCTTACTACATTTGCACAAACTGTAAATATATTTTAACATTGTGTTTTTGACTGTACGGTTGTTTATCCTGTGTGTAACTCTGTGTTGTTGTTGTTGTCACATTGCTTTGCTTGATCTTGGCCAGGTTGCAGTTGTAAATGAGAACTTGTTCTCAACTAGCCTACCTGGTTACATAAAGGTGTTCTCAACTGGCCTACCTGGTTAAATAAAGGTGTTCTCAACTAGCCTACCTGGTTAAATAAAGGTGTTCTCAACTGGCCTACCTGGTTAAATAAAGGTGTTCTCAACTAGCCTACCTGGTTAAATAAAGGTGTTCTCAACTAGCCTACCTGGTTAAATAAAGGTGTTCTCAACTAGCCTACCTGGTTAAATAAAGGTGTTCTCAACTGGCCTACCTGGTTAAATAAAGGTGTTCTCAACTGGCCTACCTGGTTAAATAAAGGTGTTCTCAACTGGCCTACCTGGTTAAATAAAGGTGTTCTCAACTGGCCTACCTGGTTAAATAAAGGTGTTCTCAACTGGCCTACCTGGTTAAATAAAGGTGTTCTCAACTAGCCTACCTGGTTAAATAAAGGTGTTCTCAACTGGCCTACCTGGTTAAATAAAGGTGTTCTCAACTGGCCTACCTGGTTAAATAAAGGTGTTCTCAACTGGCCTACCTGGTTAAATAAAGGTGTTCTCAACTGGCCTACCTGGTTAAATAAAGGTGTTCTCAACTGGCCTACCTGGTTAAATAAAGGTGTTCTCAACTGGCCTACCTGGTTAAATAAAGGTGTTCTCAACTAGCCTACCTGGTTAAATAAAGGTGTTCTCAACTGGCCTACCTGGTTGAATAAAGGTGTTCTCAACTGGCCTACCTGGTTAAATAAAGGTGTTCTCAACTGGCCTACCTGGTTAAATAAAGGTGTTCTCAACTGGCCTACCTGGTTAAATAAAGGTGTTCTCAACTGGCCTACCTGGTTAAATAAAGGTGTTCTCAACTGGCCTACCTGGTTAAATAAAGGTGTTCTCAACTGGCCTACCTGGTTAAATAAAGGTGTTCTCAACTAGCCTACCTGGTTAAATAAAGGTGTTCTCAACTGGCCTACCTGGTTAAATAAAGGTGTTGTCAACTGGCCTACCTGGTTAAATAAAGGTGTTCTCAACTAGCCTACCTGGTTAAATAAAGGTGTTCTCAACTGGCCTACCTGGTTAAATAAAGGTGTTCTCAACTGGCCTACCTGGTTAAATAAAGGTGTTCTCAACTAGTCTACCTGGTTAAATAAAGGTGTTCTCAACTAGCCTACCTGGTTAAATAAAGGTGTTCTCAACTGGCCTACCTGGTTAAATAAAGGTGTTCTCAACTAGCCTACCTGGTTAAATAAAGGTGTTCTCAACTAGCCTACCTGGTTAAATAAAGGTGTTCTCAACTGGCCTACCTGGTTAAATAAAGGTGTTCTCAACTGGCCTACCTGGTTAAATAAAGGTGTTCTCAACTGGCCTACCTGGTTAAATAAAGGTGTTCTCAACTAGCCTACCTGGTTAAATAAAGGTGTTCTCAACTGGCCTACCTGGTTAAATAAAGGTGTTCTCAACTGGCCTACCTGGTTAAATAAAGGTGTTCTCAACTAGTCTACCTGGTTAAATAAAGGTGTTCTCAACTAGCCTACCTGGTTAAATAAAGGTGTTCTCAACTGGCCTACCTGGTTAAATAAAGGTGTTCTCAACTAGCCTACCTGGTTAAATAAAGGTGTTCTCAACTAGCCTACCTGGTTAAATAAAGGTGTTCTCAACTGGCCTACCTGGTTAAATAAAGGTGTTCTCAACTGGCCTACCTGGTTAAATAAAGGTGAAACAAATCAAATAAAAACTATAAGTGGCCTGGAACCTCCGCCATCATATCCCCCCCTCTCCCAACCTTTATTAACCCCCCACTATCCTCCCCCAGTCCCCCCCATGCATCTGAGCCAGTCAGACCAGTCAGGCCAGTCAGGCATGGGGTGGGTTGTATAAATGTTATCTCAAGGTCTGCCAGTCTTTTAAAGGCATGCTGCCAAGGCAACACCATGGTTGCCAGCTCTGAATGGGTCTGTGCTGACTCCCATTCTCGCTGCCGTCACACTCGGGTGAGCACGCAGAATGACTCTCTCATTCCACAGCCTTAATGGCCACCCCCAGGCAGCCCTTGGCAGCATTTCACAGAGATGCACTATGGGTAGAGATGAGAGGAGGAGAAAGGCAGAAGGCATGATTTCAGTGGTTTGGGTTTATGTTCTGACTGTATGTTACCGTGTGTGTGTGTGTGTGTGTGTGTGTGGTGTGTACGTACGTACGTGAGTGAGTGAGTGTGTGTGTGCATGTGTGTGTGTGTGTGTGTGTGTGTGTGTGTGTGTGTGTGCAGTACGTCTAGAGATTGTGGTTCCATCGTCCTTCCCAGTTTTAAGGCGTGCTCACACACACACACACACACACACACACACACACACACACACACACACACACACACACACACACACACACACACACACACAGTTAACATGCTTAATTAAGATCTGTAAAGGGTTGTGGGGATCAGGCTTGATTTCCAATGATGACATCATCATTATTCAGGATCAGGGGCTGATCTAGAGGGCTTTGAGGTTTAGAAGACCAGGTCAGAGATCAGATCACAGAGGAACACAAAGAGGATATTGAGGTTCAGGACAGAGCTAGTTTGTTAAGAACCTGGATTTATTTGTAAGACCTTTCAAATCCTTTGACTGGGGAACAGTCTTCAACAGAGTATGATGGGTGGGAGGGGGTTGGGGGGGGGGTTCTTCAAAAACTCCCAAGCAGTTTCTGTGATGCATATGAGAGAAACAGCAAGACCAAAGCCACAGTAGGGGTAGACCCATCATCCAGAAATGTAGCTCAATAAACTTTCAAAAACTGAGATGTGTTTAACAGGGGAATCCTTTAAATGTTGTATTGGTTGTATACATCTTCTGTATCCCAGTACACAGCAGTATATGTCCACACAGCTTTTTCCTATAGCTCCTCAGAGTGTGAAAAGGATCTGCGCTGAGCAGGAAGCAGTGCACTGTGATGAAACTGCTGAGGTGTGTGTGTGAGTATGAGTGTGAGTGTGTGCGTGCGTGTGTGTGTGTGTGTGCGTGCGTGTGCTTCCAGACTTCAGTGGACATTCAGCATGTAGCCCATACCCTATGAAAGTCCCGCCTACTTCCTGGTGCAAGACCCATACTGTTTTTTGAAATTGCTATCAAGAATTATATCATCATATTCATGAAAATGGGGTCATTTAAGAGATATGTACAATTATATTTGTATTTAACTTTACCCAATGCCTTTTATGAAGGTTTTCGATTATGAAAAAATAAACGCAATCGAAAACCTTCATGAAAGGTATCAGCTAGAAAGAAGTAAATTAATCCACGAATGCAATTATAATTTTACATATATCTTAAATGAACATGTTTTCATTAATTTGATAATGTAAGCTTGAATCCCATTCAAAAACAGTATTGGACACGTACCAGGAAGTGCTGGGTTTCAGGCTGGGTTTCTGTACAGCACTTTGTGACATCAGCTGATGTAAATTTGATTGATTGATTGAAGTAGGCGGGACTTTCATAGGGTGTTATGCCAGCTGGTGGAGGGTCAGTGAACTGAGCTGCTTAGCTAGAGATAATTGTTGGTTAAGAATTATAAGGAACAGACAAGTAAGTAATTCATAGGTTATTGCTGTGTACATTCATACCATTTCACTGTATATTTTCATAATAAATACCAGGTAATTTAAAGTCAAGTGCTACCTTAAGATTACACAATTGTTTTCCAAGTTGGCAGACATGGTCATGGGAACCATTTGTGCTTAATATGAATTAACTACTTGTAGTATTAATAGTGTTACTAAATTCACAGTACACCACAGTTAAATATATGACCTCATCTAAATGTGCTCCTGTCCATTCCCCTCTCCTTTCTACTCCTTTCTAATTCTGCCATGCTATTTCCGTTTCTCCTGTCTCCCAGTAACATGGACGCCTAGTCAGTACTTCCCCAGCTTGGTGAGACTGGTGGCCATTTTGGCTCATTATTGTCTGAAGGAGGGCCAGCCCTGGCAGTCTGGAACTCGGGAACACACAGCGGTTTGAAGCCACCAGAGGACAAGTCAAATTACATGGTGGTGTTCCCACACCCACTAAGCAAAACTGGTGGCTTCTCTGGCTGACACCGAGTGCGAACAGGCCTCCTTTGAGTGTTTTGGTGTGTGTGTGAGTACATTATCATGTGTGTGTTTGAGTGTAAACTGTATTTGTACGGATACCCTCCACTGTGTTGTGGTGCTGTTGTTTTCAAAGTGTTTGTAGTGACCCTAATCATTTGTTTCAAGTGTGAATGTCATGATATACACTGTGTACTTATGATCATGTACAGCATGTGGAGGTGTGTTGTTGCCTTGAATTCTGCAGAGCATTGCGATGGGATGGTGGGTTTTTAATGCTCCCTTCTGATTCCAAATACAACTATTTCTACTATTTCCAGCTTACCTAATATTGTTCAGACCCAAGCAGTGAATCAGAATGCTGTATGTTAGGTAACCTTGAGATGCCAGAAAGGAATCTAAAATGTATTATACTGTAACTATAATGTGGTATATTTCCTTGACCTTGGTTGATGATATCAATGGTATTTAATGAAAGACCTCTGCACCTTTTGCAACAGTATAATAACTTGGCCCAAACTCTCCATGCGTTCAGCTCTGTGGAACTGAAGGTCATACGATTGAGGCAGAATTCTCTCAAAATACATATTTTCCTCCATCCCTCTGTTGATGTCTGTTACCTTATCTCTTGTCCCTTTTGCGTACCGATATCAAGAAGCCCTCGTCCACGGAACAGCAGACTGAAAGTAAAATTCCTGTCGATTCCATTACTATCTGGCCATTCTACATTCTGATGCTCATTGTGATGTTTTCTCCTCACACTCAAGTGTTTAAAGTTCCCTGCTGCCCCCTCCTTTGGTAATTGGACCAGTACAGTGAAAATACCTGTACAAATGTCTCTAGGTAACTCAACTATGTGTGTGAAACCTACTCCTCAAGGCGAAGTGTCACCTACTACTTACGCCACTGAATAGCTAGCTTTTTGGATGGCGCTGCCTGGGAAGATGCTTCAGGAGGGGGGTCACCTGTACTGGCAAGGAAGAGGTCCTGGGTGTGAGCTGAATTAGGAGGAAGTGGTACTCGCTAAGCCAGCAGCTTGACATCCTTTAAATCAAATCAAATGTTATTGGTCACATACACATGGTTAGCAGGTATTATTGTGAGTGTAGCGAAATGCTTGGTTTCAAAAGTAACACTGTTGGAGAACATGTTTTTACACTTTTAATTGTATTTATTTAAACTTGATTTAACTAAGCAAGTCAGTTAAGAACAAATTCTTCTTTACAATGACTGTCTACCCTGGCCAAACTGTAACCCGGACAACGCTGGCAGGTTGATGTTGTGCTAGGGAAGTGTCATCCACGTCATGGGGTGGTACTGTAGCAGATGTGTTGTGTGCCACACTCAAAAAAGGGTTCCATAAGGGTTCTTTGGCTGTCCTCATAGGAGAACACTTTGAATAACCTTTTTTGGTTCCATGTAGAACCCTTTTGGGTTGCATGTAGAACCCCCTTTAGAAAGGGTTCTAACTGGAACCAAAATGGTTCTAAGGTTCTAGATATAACCTTTTTCCAAGAGTGTAGCGATTGTGTTGGGAGCTGACCTGGGTGAATTTCATCCTGGAGGGTTAGGGGAGTTGATGTGTGTTGGGAGTTGACCAGGGTGAATTTCATCCTTGGAGGGTTAGGGGAGTTGATGTGTGTTGGGAGTTGACCAGGGTGAATTTCATCCTTGGAGGGTTAGGGGAGTTGATGTGTGTTGGGAGCTGACCTGGGTGAATTTCATCCTGGAGGGTTAGGGGAGTTGATGTGTGTTGGGAGTTGACCAGGGTGAATTTCATCCTTGGAGGGTTAGGGGAGTTGATGTGTGTTGGGAGTTGACCAGGGTGAATTTCATCCTTGGAGGGTTAGGGGAGTTGATGTGTGTTGGGAGTTGACCAGGGTGAATTTCATCCTTGGAGGGTTAGGGGAGTTGATGTGTGTTGGGAGTTGACCAGGGTGAATTTCATCCTTGGAGGGTTAGGGGAGTTTGCGAGTGTGTTGGGAGCTGACCAGGGTGAATTTCATCCTGGAGGGCTAGGGGAGTTGGCACGTGTGTTGGAAGCTGACCAGGGTGAATTTCATCCTGGAGGGCTAGGGGAGTTGGCGCGTGTGTTGGGAGCTGACCAGGGTGAATTTCATCCTGGAGGGTTAGGGGAGTTGGCGAGTGTGTTGGGAGCTGACCAGGGTGAATTTCATCCTGGAGGGTTAGGGGAGTTGACCAGTGTGAATTTCCTCCTGGGGAGTTGGCGAGTGTGTTTGAAGCTACTGTTTGAAGCTAGCAAGTTTGATTGGCTCTGAGGAGTGTATTCTCCTCTCATGAGTGAGCTTCTCCATGCTCTCCGCTACTCTGCAATCAGCCTCCATTGTTTTTGTGACCTGCAGGTGCTGATAGGCTCTGAGGGGAGCCAGGCATGACGAGTGGCACAGTGCTCACTTAGGGTAAGGAGTTCCAGGAATAGCAAGTTGAAAAATTAAACAAACTAACTGACCAGATGACCAGTGACCAGATGAGAGGTTGGTGGTGGCTTCTCTATTAAAGCTGCAATATATCACTTTTTGGGGTGACCAGACCAAATTCACATAATGTGTGCTATAGATATGTCATTCTGATTAAAAGCAAGTCTAAAAAGTGGTAGATCTGTTCTACATGCGCTATTTCTATGCTTTCCGTACTTAAATGTTTTTTGTTGTTGCTTCTTTTACCTTCAGTTTTGTACACCTGCTTCAAACAGCTGACAATACAATATTTTTGGTTATGGAACATATATTTCACAGTGGTTTAGATGGTAAAATGATTCCATACACTATACATGCTTGTTTTTGTCACAAACGGAAATTAGGCGAACTATTACGTCATGGCTGTTGAAAGAAGAGGACCAAGGTGCAGCGTGGTCAGCGTACATATTCCCTTTTATTAGGTGATGGCGCCGACAAAACAATACCAAACAACCGTGAAGGTTAAGTGCCATAAACAAAGTTACTTCCCACAAAGACAGGTGGGAAAGGGCTACCTAAGTATGGTTCTCAATCAGAGACAACGATAGACAGCTGTCCCTGATTGAGAACCCTACCCGGCCAAAACATAGAAATACAAATCATAGATAACAAAACATAGAATGCCCACCCCAAATCACACCATGACCAAACCAAATAGAGATATTAAAAGGCTCTCTAAGGTCAGGGCGTGACATATTAGAATTGTACCAACCAGGAAGTGGCGATTTCTGCACGGTTGATCTTTAAATATCTGCATTAAATGAAGGATGTACGGTCAAACGAGATGTAAGAGGGCAGCAGTCTCCTGACAACTGGGTATTTATGTTTGAGGCAAGAAAGAAGATAAAGAGGGAGGGATGAGTGGAAAAAAGGAGAGCGAGAAATCAGGTCTTAATGCGCTCAACACACACTAATCCTCTAAGGAAGGGTTTGCATTAGTCCACTGCCAAACACTCTGATGTGTCCTTCAAAAGAACGACTGAAATATAAAGGGATGAGAACAATAAGAGGGAAATATTAGGAAGGACTAGGAGTGCAGGATGGGAGAGAGCGATAAAAGAGAGGGATATGAAAATTGTCATAAACTTTATTTGAAGTCAGAAAAGGCTACCATGAGACTAACATCACCTGTCACAACTAGTGAAAGTGCACTGCAGTGTTATGGCAAATAACACAGAAAACAACTTGGGTCTAACTTTGAACTTTGTCATAAAAGGATTTTGTTGTTAGAAGTTCTGTATGAGCGATGCTATATGATTCATTCGACAGCATCATGTTTCCTTTATGATGGACCCACCCCCCTGTAAAGTGCTAATGTTCTTACCGAGGCTGTTTGCATTAACTGACTGTGTTATAATCTCTTTGACATGTTGCTACGAGAGTAACTTCTGCTCTGCTCTGCGTAGTGGCTACAGTAGGAGTTCTGGGGATGAAAGAGACCAGATCTGCCTAGATAATACCTCAGCAATAGAACAAGTAGTGCCAAATAATCAAAGTTTCCTGTAACATATTCTTGAAAAATATATAGCCGATTTGAATAATCTCAACTCTCTTGTTTTGATTGTGGACTAGTGATGGAACTATTGTGTTGTAAATCAGAATGCTTGACTTCACACAAAGACTTCCTGCACATCAGATTAGGGCTGCAGAGCCATGACAACTGTGTCACAACAGCAGAGCGAACACGGTGTGTTATATATAGATCTGAGAGGGCCTGGCTGTTGGTTTGTTTGTTTGGACGTGTGTGTGTGTGTGTGTGTGCTGTTGTACAGCAGATGAAAAATAATCTGATATGCTGAGAAAAACAGAGTGTGTGTGGCTGTGTAATATGCGGTCTGTGAGGTGTGTGACAGCTTCTGTTTGTACAGGATGTGCATTGTTGTTGTTGTATAAGTCAAGTGTTTGTATTGAGTCTAGGCGTTTGTGCGTACGTGTGTATGTATGTCTTGACTATTGACATATATGTGTGTGTGTGAATAGGTGTTTGGGTGTGTGTGTGTGTGTGTGTGTGTTTCGTGTGGCGTGACAGAGCTGCTAATTGCTTAGCGTCTCGCTGGTGGAGCTGTAGCAACCGATGGAGACATTCCTCACTGAGGGCCAGTGCGCACACACAGACCTATCCGTCAAGCGCTCTGTCACCATGGCAACAACCTACTTCCCAGCGAGCGGCGGGCCAGCGTAACGAAGCCCTTGTCGGAGGAGTATGAGAATGACAGAGCTCTGCCAGGGGAAGGTGTCGTGGTTATTACCATCCCCACCATGTCTGGTTGTGTTAAAAGGAGTGAGGGGGAGGAGAGAAAGAGACATGAGAGAGACGCCAGTAACTGTGAAACAACTAGATGTGAACTGGAACCATTTCTCCATTATTGTGCCTGGGTATAAGTGTGTTGTGCTTGTGTGTGAGCAATCCTGTTTGTGTAGATAGAAGTGGACGTGTCCCTGTGTGCGTGTGGTTATGCGTGTGTGTGTATGTAAGTGTATTCGTGTCTGTGCAAGTGTTTTCAGGAATCAACCTTTTCCCAACTGGTTGTCAGATTGGACTGATTCTGACAGTCCTGACAGTGAGCCCGGAGCCTTATCTGTCAAACACCATGTAACCATTACAGACATTACATCCAGCTTACATCTCACCACCAGCCTGATAATGAGCAAATTACTGAGAGGGATCAGGGGAGAGAGTGTATGACAGATTTGACGTGTGTGTGTGTGTGTGTGTGTGTGTGTGCGCATGTGTGTGTCTGTAAAAGAGAAAAAATATGAAAAACGTGCCAAGCTTAGTCGACTATATCCCACAGATGATGTGATGACATAAGTCATTTGTGTAAGACATTAAGATCAAAATGTGTTTATCGTATTGAAATACAGACCTGTATTAGCACCTTGCCTTGATGATATGAAGAGGAGCCTGTTTAATTAGATGGCTATGATGAGTGAGCGAGTGATTGTGTGTTAGTGTGTGTGTGTGTGTGTGTGTTAGTGTGTGTTTGTGTCAGTGTGCATATGTATGCATACTGGTGGGGGCCTTGGTAAGGAACACCATTTTCTAATTCACAGAGAGTAAGCGGGTAAACGACAGATGAACGGAGGAAGAGACGGTGTGAAGAACAGAGAGCTAGAGAGAACATTTTGGAGGGAAAAGAGAAGGTGACAGAGTAACCGAGGTGGCGATGACAGGAGGAAAGTCCCTAACATTCTGTGAATTGAGAAGGGGTTATATTTAAAATATGTATTTGTTGATTTATTTTTATTTAACCTTTATTTAACAAGGCAAGTCAGTTAAGAACAAATTCTTATTTACAATGACTGCCTACACCGGCCAAACCCGGACGACGCTGCCCCCCCCCCCCGCCAAAAAAAGAGATTCTGAGAAAGTGTAAAGGATGCTGGGAAACCCCAGAGGGTTCAAATTTCTTGTGAAAATTGAGAGCGAGAACAGAATGCAAAGTGCGAATGACGAGGAGAGAAAAAGAGGGGAAAGGGGGAGAGAAGGGGACAGGAGTTGAAGATAAGAGAGAGAAAGTAAAGGGAGAGGGGGGTGGGTACTAATTGGTCTTTGGAGAGAGGTGAGAGAGCTAGCCACACACACAGAGGTGTAGCGTTGTGTTTACAGTCATAGCTAGTTTCCAAAGGGTTCTCGTGGCCTGAAGGTTGGTGTGTTTTCACTCTGTAATGACCGACAAAGCATTTGGCTCATTCTCTCTGTCTCTCTCATCTGTGGGAAATATGTGTCTCTAATGTGGTCATACATTTGGCAGGAGGTTAGAAAGTGCAGCTCAGTTGTCCATTTTGTGGACAGTAGGCACGACACATTTGACAACTATAGTTTAAAATACGCTTTGTGGAAAGTAATTTTTTTTTTAGCGGAACAGATAGTTACATTGGAGGTGACTACAACTATTTGAATACAGATCTGAGAAAGCAACTACTTTAAAAAAAGATTTGAACACAGATCTAAGGAAGTGACTACTCTTCAGAAACTTTTGGATTTGCTACCTTCAACTAATGGAGCACACACACAATGTCCCATAATATATCAATCTATCTGAAAGTAGATCATGTTTGATCTACACAATGTTTCTTTCCGAAAAATCTGGGAATTTCCATTCTCCTGAACCGGCCCCAGGTGTAGATAGATAAGTCAAACCAATCAACCAATGAAATTGTGTACAGATAAGTATAAACAGGTTGTGACACTATAGAGGGCTTGTAGT
This sequence comes from Oncorhynchus nerka, assembly GCF_034236695.1. Lineage (NCBI taxonomy): Eukaryota > Metazoa > Chordata > Actinopteri > Salmoniformes > Salmonidae > Oncorhynchus > Oncorhynchus nerka. The sequence continues at coordinate 72,788,813 of NC_088398.1, read as the reverse complement.
TTCTTCACAGATCACCTACTGTAGCAACCAGACCAGGCGCCATGCTGGAAGACCAGTCAGTCTGTTGGAAGTCCTCCAATCGTCCACATGACTGGCTGTGTTTTGCTACCACCAGAAACTTTGAAGATTACCCAGAAAACGGCGGCAGTGGGAGAACCTATTGAAGTAAGTAAATATATTTAGAAAATGATAGCTACAGGAACTTTGTGAGCAGGCTCAAATGAGCTGCTGATATAATGTATGATGTAGAGAAATTCTGAAAAATAAATGTTAAACAATAAAACAATATGTTTGGTTTATATTAGTTTTGCTTTCCATTATTTAGATCGATTAATGTTTGAATGATTAAGTATTTCGTTCTAGGCTATTAAGTTTCATATCTGACTAATTAAACTAACTGTTCTAGTTTTTGGTCCCCGAGTGCCCCGCCTCAGTAACAATCACGCCTACCTTATTGGCGGTCTATTCAAGCTGACCAGGTCTCCTCACTCATTTAGCTACTGCTTTCTGTAACTGGGGGGGGTTGGTATAGCTTACTGCTCTCAGGCCTTTTTGAGTTTGAGAAAAGGGTATTTTGGAGGGTATTTTGTCCTAAAGCTCATCCAATGTAATTGGAGAATTCAATGGGTTCTGGTAGTCTTTAATAGCTGGTTCTAAGTTTAGTAAATTATCACGTATATTTTTTACTATTTTCTACATCATAGAATAATAGTGAAGACATCAAAACTATGAAATAACACATGGAATCATGTAGTAACCAATAAAGATTTTAGAATCTTCAAAGTAGCCACCCTTCACCTTGATGACAGCATTGCACACTCTTGGCATTCTCGCAACCAGCTTCACCTGGAATGCTTGAACAGTCTTGAAGAGTTCCCACAGATGCTGAGCACTTGTTGGCTGCTTTTGCTTCACTCTGAGGTCCAACTCATCCCAAACCGTCTCAATTGGATTGAGGTTGTCCTGTTGAAAAACATAAGATAGTCCCACTAAGCGCAAACCACATTGGGTGGCGTATCGCTGTAGAATGCTGTGGTTATCAGGAATCAAGGTAAGACCCAGATGCAGACTGTCAAAGTAACACTGTTTATTGTAGCAACAGCGGCAGGCAAAGACATGCCAAAGCAGGCAGTGGTTGAAAATCCAGGGTAAGGCAATAGTACAGGACGGCAGGCGGACTCAGGGTTAGGGACAGACAGGGTTCAGTAATCCAGGGTAAGGCAATGGTACAGGACGGCAGGCGGACTCAGGGTTAGGGACAGACAGGGTTCAGTAATCCAGGGTAAGGCAATGGTACAGGACGGCAGGCGGACTCAGGGTTAGGGACAGACAGGGTTCAGTAATCCAGGGTAAGGCAATGGTACAGGACGGCAGGCGGACTCAGGGTTAGGGACAGACAGGGTTCAGTAATCCAGGGTAAGGCAATGGTACAGGACGGCAGGCGGACTCAGGGTTAGGGACAGACAGGGTTCAGTAATCCAGGGTAAGGCAATGGTACAGGACGGCAGGCGGACTCAGGGTTAGGGACAGACAGGGTTCAGTAATCCAGGGTAAGGCAATGGTACAGGACGGCAGGCGGACTCAGGGTTAGGGACAGACAGGGTTCAGTAATCCAGAGGTGGAGCAAAGGTACAGGACAGCAGGCAGGCTCAGGGTCAGGCAGAGAGGGCGGGTACAGGGTCAGGACAGGCAGAGGTCAAAACTGGGAAGACTAGCAAAGAGAGGCTGGGAACAGATAGGAGCTAACAGGAAAACGCTGGTAAGCTTGAACGAACAAGACGAACTGGCAACAAACAGACAGAGAACACAAGTATAAATACACAGGGGATAATTGAGAAGATGGGTGACACCTGGAGGGGGGTGGAGACAAGCACAAGGACAGGTGAAACAGATCAGGGGAAGAGAGTGGTAGCCATTCTGGTTAAGTGTGCTTTGATTTCTAAATAAATCACTGACAGTGTCACCAGCAAAGCACCCCTACACCATCACACCTCCTCCATGCTACACGGTGGGAACCACACATGAAGAGATCATCCGTTCACCCACTCTGCGTCTCACAAAGACAAACAATTCACATTTGGACTCATCAGACCAAAGGACAGATTTCCACCGGTCTAATGTCCATTGCTCGTGTTTCTTGGCCAAGTCTCTTCTTATTATTGGTGTCCTTTGTAGTGGTTTCTTTGCAGCAATTTGACCATGAAGGCCTGATTCACGCAGTCTCCTCTGAACAGTTGATGTTGAGATGTGTCTGTTACTTGATCTCTGGGAAGCATTTATTTGGGCTGCAATTTCTGAGGCTGGTAACTCTAATGGACTTATCCTCTATATCAGAGGTAACTCTCGGTCATCCTTTCCTATGGCAGTCCTCATGAGAGCCAGTTTCATCATAGCACTTGGTTATTGCGACTGCACTTAAAAAAACGTTCAAAGTTCTTGAAATGTTCATGATTGACTGACTTTTATGTCTTAAAGTAATGATGGACTGTCATTTCTCTTTGCCTATATGAGCTATTTGGTCTTACTTGGTCTTTTACCAAATAGGACTATCTCCGGTATACCACCCCTACCTTGTCACAACACAGCTGACTGGCTCAAATTAAGTAAGGAAAGAAATTCCAGAAATTTTAACAAGGCACACCTGTTAATTGAAATGCATTCCAGACTACCTCATGAAGCTGGTTGAGAGAATGTCAAGAGAGTGCAAAGCTGTCATAAAGGCAAAGGGTGGCTACTTTGAAGAATCTCAAATATTAAATATATTTTGATTTGTTTAACACTTTTTTTGGTTACTACATGATTCCATTTGGGTTATTTCATAGTGTTGATGTCTTCACTATTATTCTACAATGTAGAAAATGGTAAAAAATAAAGAAAAACCTTTGAATGAGTAGGTGTCTGTCGTAGAAATATTGAAACAAATGTTTCTCAGATACCGGAGCTTGTGAATTCAAATAGACTTCATTACAAAAGTAACAAAGCCGAGCAATTCCATGTAAGAACTGATCTCTCCATTCTCAGTACTCTGCTTTTATACAGTTTCACCCTTACATGACAGTCACTCCACTTCATGTAAATTCTTAATACCTTCTAGCCTTGGCCACCCCAATCCATTTCTATTCTCTGATTGGCTCAGACATTTGGGCATAGATTTTATTGGTGGCATGACACACAGACATGCACACTCCTACTGCAGGTCTAATGGTGCCTATAACTGATTAGCTAATGTTTCTGTCCAAAGGTCTTCACAAGTTCAGGCCGATGTTGTCTATGTATGATTAACCCATGCGTATGTCCAGTAGCTTTCACAAGTCAGATATGGCCCAGACCAGTCAAGTCTGTGTTGGTCTACCTTGCCTCATCCACATGGATTCTGCTTACATTTTTTTTTTCTGTTTTTGCATGTCTAATTGTTAACTTGATGTTGTTCCAGCATTGTATATTCACATCAAATCAAATCAAATTTTATTTGTCACATACACATGGTTAGCAGATGTTAATGCGAGTGTAGCGAAATGCTTGTGCTTCTAGTTCCGACAATGCAGTAATAACCAACAAGTAATCTAACTAACAATTCCTAAACTACTGTCTTATACACAGTGTAAGGGGATAAAGAATATGTACATAAGGATATATGAATGAGTGATGGTACAGAGCAGCATAGGCAAGATACAGTAGATGGTATCGGGTACAGTATATACATATGAGATGAGTATGTAAACAAAGTGGCATAGTTAAAGTGGCTAGTGATACATGTATTACATAAGGATGCAGTCGATGATATAGAGTACAGTATATACGTATGCATATGAGATGAACAATGTAGGGTAAGTAACATTATATAAGGTAGCATTGTTTAAAGTGGCTAGTGATATATTTACATCATTTCCCATCAATTCCCATTATTAAAGTGGCTGGAGTTGAGTCAGTGTCAGTGTTTTGGCAGCAGCCACTCAGTGTAAGTGGTGGCTGTTTAACAGTCTGATGGCCTTGAGATAGAAGCTGTTTTTCAGTCTCTCGGTCCCAGCTTTGATGCACCTGTACTGACCTCGCCTTCTGGATGATAGCGGGGTGAACAGGCAGTGGCTCGGGTGGTTGATGTCCTTGATGATCTTTATGGCCTTCCTGTAACATCGGGTGGTGTAGGTGTCCTGGAGGGCAGGTAGTTTGCCCCCGGTGATGCGTTGTGCAGACCTCACTACCCTCTGGAGAGCCTTACGGTTGAGGGCGGAGCAGTTGCCGTACCAGGCGGTGATACAGCCCGCCAGGATGCTCTCGATTGTGCATCTGTAGAAGTTTGTGTGCTTCTGGTGACAAGCCGAATTTCTTCAGCCTCCTGAGGTTGAAGAGGCGCTGCTGCGCCTTCTTCACGATGCTGTCTGTGTGAGTGGACCAATTCAGTTTGTCTGTGATGTGTATGCCAAGGAACTTAAAACTTGCTACCCTCTCCACTACTGTTCCATCGATGTGGATAGGGGGGTGTTCCCTCTGCTGTTTCCTGAAGTCCACAATCATCTCCTTAGTTTTGTTGACGTTGAGTGTGAGGTTATTTTCCTGACACCACACTCCGAGGGCCCTCACCTCCTCCCTGTAGGCCGTCTCGTCGTTGTTGGTAATCAAACCTACCACTGTTGTGTCGTCCGCAAACTTGATGATTGAGTTGGAGGCGTGCGTGGCCACGCAGTCGTGGGTGAACAGGGAGTACAGGAGAGGGCTCAGAACGCACCCTTGTGGGGCCCCAGTGTTGAGGATCAGCGGGGAGGAGATGTTGTTGCCTACCCTCACCACCTGGGGGCGGCCCGTCAGGAAGTCCAGTACCCAGTTGCACAGGGCGGGGTCGAGACCCAGGGTGATGATGAGCTTGGAGGGTACTATGGTGTTGAATGCCGAGCTGTAGTCGATGAACAGCATTCTCACATAGGTATTCCTCTTGTCCAGATGGGTTAGGGCAGTGTGCAGTGTGGTTGAGATTGCATCGTCTGTGGACCTATTTGGGCGGCAAGCAAATTGGAGTGGGTCTAGGGTGTCAGGTAGGGTGGAGGTGATATGGTCCTTGACTAGTCTCTCAAAGCACTTCATGATGACGGAAGTGAGTGCTACGGGGCGGTAGCCGTTTAGCTCAGTTACCTTAGCTTTCTTGGGAACAGGAACAATGGTGGCCCTCTTGAAGCATGTGGGAACAGCAGACTGGTATAGGGATTGATTGAATATGTCCGTAAACACACCGGCCAGCTGGTCTGCGCATGCTCTGAGGGCGCGGCTGGGGATGCCGTCTGGGCCTGCAGCCTTGCGAGGGTTAACACGTTTAAATGTCTTACTCACCTCGGCTGCAGTGAAGGAGAGACCGCATGTTTTCGTTGCAGGCCGTGTCAGTGGCACTGTATTGTCCTCAAAGCGGGAAAAAAGTTATTTAGTCTGCCTGGGAGCAAGACATCCTGGTCCGTGACTGGGCTGGATTTCTTCCTGTAGTCCGTGATTGACTGTAGACCCTGCCACATGCCTCTTGTGTCTGAGCCGTTGAATTGAGATTCTACTTTGTCTCTGTACTGACGCTTAGCTTGTTTGATAGCCTTGCTATGGAGGTAATAGCTGCACTGTTTGTATTCGGTCATGTTACCAGACACCTTGCCCTGATTAAAAGCAGTGGTTCGCGCTTTCAGTTTCACGCGAATGCTGCCATCAATCCACGGTTTCTGGTTAGGAATGTTTTAATCGTTGCTATGGGAACGACATCTTCAACGCACGTTCTAATGAACTCGCACACCGAATCAGCGTATTCGTCAATGTTGTTATCTGACGCAATACGAAACATATCCCAGTCCACGTGATGGAAGCAGTCTTGGAGTGTGGAGTCAGCTTGGTCGGACCAGCGTTGGACAGACCTCAGCGTGGGAGCCTCTTGTTTTAGTTTCTGTCTGTAGGCAGGGATCAACAAAATGGAGTCGTGGTCAGCTTTTCCGAAAGGGGGGCGGGGCAGGGCCTTATATGCATCGCGGAAGTTAGAGTAACAATGATCCAAGGTTTTTCCACCCCTGGTTGCGCAATCGATATGCTGATAAAATTTAGGGAGTCTTGTTTTCAGATTAGCCTCGTTAAAATCCCCAGCTACAATGAATGCAGCCTCCAGATAAATGGTTTCCAGTTTGCAAAGAGTTAAATGGGTTCAGCCTTCTTTTTGCTTACACATGTCTAATAATTAACCTTATATTGACTTTACTTTCTACTTCAAAGAAAGCAATATAGGTACTGAAAATTACTGTAAAATTACCAGAGGACTGGAGATTCTCCAACATAATCCCCCCCTGTGGAACTTTCAAAGTTTTGACTGGTACTCTGAACCAGCTTCATGAATAATGACGAAGTTGAGGTGACTAAGCTGCTTGGAGTATCCCTGGATTGTAAACTGTCATTGTGAAAACATGTTGATACAACAGTAGCTAAGATGAGAAGTCTGTCCATAATAAAGCCCTGCTCTGCCTTATTAAAAACACTATCAACAAGGCAGGTCCCACAGGCCCTAGTTGTCACACCTGGACTACTGTTCAGTTGTGTGGTCAGGTGTCAAAAATAGGGACTTTTACAATTAGCTCAGAACAGGGCAGCCCGGCAGGCCCTTAAATGCAAATGGTAAGCTAACATTAATGATATGCATGTCAATCTCTCATGGCTCAAAGTGGAGGAGAGATTGACTTCATCACTACATGTTTTTGTAAGAAGTGTTGACAAGCTGAATGCACCGAACTGTCTGTTTAAACTACTAGCACACAGCTCAGACACCCATGCATACCCCACAAGACATACCACCAGAGGTCTATTTAAACTACCAGCACACAGCTCAGACACCCATGCATACCCCACAAGACATACCACCAGAGGTCTATTTAAACTACTAGCACACAGCTCAGACACCCATGCATACCCCACAAGACATACCACCAGAGGTCTATTTAAACTACTAGCACATAGCTCAGACACCCATGCATACCCCACAAGACATACCACCAGAGGTCTATTTAAACTACCAGCACACAGCTCAGACACCCATGCATACCCCACAAGACATACCACCAGAGGTCTATTTAAACTACCAGCACACAGCTCAGACACCCATGCATACCCCACAAGACATACCACCAGAGGTCTATTTAAACTACCAGCACACAGCTCAGACACCCATGCATACCCCACAAGACATACCACCAGAGGTCTATTTAAACTACCAGCACACAGCTCAGACACCCATGCATACCCCACAAGACATACCACCAGAGGTCTATTTAAACTACCAGCACACAGCTCAGACACCCATGCATACCCCACAAGACATACCACCAGAGGTCTATTTAAACTACCAGCACACAGCCAGCATGCATACAGCTCAGACACCCATGCATACCCCCACAAGACATACCACCAGAGGTCTATTTAAACTACCAGCACACAGCTCAGACACCCATGCATACCCCACAAGACATACCACCAGAGGTCTATTTAAACTACCAGCACACATTTAAACATACCAGCACACAGCTCAGACACCCATGCATACCCCACAAGACATACCACCAGAGGTCTATTTAAACTACCAGCACACAGCTCAGACACCCATGCATACCCCACAAGACATACCACCAGAGGTCTATTTAAACTACCAGCACACAGCTCAGACACCCATGCATACCCCACAAGACATACCACCAGAGGTCTATTTAAACTACTAGCACACAGCTCAGACTCCCATGCATACCCCACAAGACATACCACCAGAGGTCTATTTAAACTACTAGCACACAGCTCAGACACCCATGCATACCCCACAAGACATACCACCAGAGGTCTATTTAAACTACTAGCACACAGCTCAGACACCCATGCATACCCCACAAGACATACCACCAGAGGTCTCTTCACAATCTCCAAATCCAGAACAAACCATGAGAGGTGCACAGTATTACATAGAGCCATGACTACATGGAACTCTATTCCACATCAGGTAACTGATGCAGCAGTAGAATCAGACAAAAAGCAAACAAATTAAAGTACACCTTATGGAACAGTGTGGACTGTGAAGAGACACAGGTACAGAAACACGCATACGCACATGGGCGCTATCACACTCACTTTGCAAACACATACATTGTGGTATTGTTGTATGGGTTATCGAGCATTTTGTGTTGTGGGTTTGTAGTGGTGTACCTTTCTCTTTGTGTCAAAGTGTTTGTGGAGAAGGTCCATGTAGTTGGTGGAATAGCGCTTTAATTCATGTCCGTTTGCGTGGCCGACAGATCTCAACTCATTAAAAGGACGAAATCGCCACCGCTCGACCTCGCTGCTTTCTCTCCCCCAACGGTGTCTTATCCAGACATTGTGTGCATCCACAAATCAACGTGAATCCACCATATCTCTCATCTGAACTATTTATTTGGGCTCCCGAGTGGCGCAGCGGTCTAAAGCACTGCATCTCAGTGCAAGAGGCGTCACTACAGTCCCTGGTTTGAATCTGGACTGTATAACATCTGGCCATGATTGGGAGTCCCATAGGACAATTACCCCAGTGTCATCCAGGTTTGGCCGGGGTAGGCAGTCATTGTAAATAATAATTTGTTCTTAACTAACTTGCCTAGTTAAATGTAAAATATATATATATTGCGCTCGGGAGAGCGGGCCATCAGTTATTGTTTATAGTTATTACTGCAGAGCGGGCCATCAGTTATTGTTTATAGTTATTACTGCAGAGCGGGCCATCAGTTATTGTTTATAGTTATTACTGCAGAGCGCGACTTGGAGTTCTCGCTTCAAACCTATTATGTTATATTAATGTTTAATGGTCCATCAAACTGATTGAGATTATAGATTGAATAATTGATAGCTGATTGATTTATTTGCATTATCGTTATCAGGATTATGATGAATGGTTATGATCCTAAATTACTCAATCATACTTCGTATTGTTCCTCCCGAGTGGCTCAGTGGTCTAAGGCACTGCATTGCAATCCTTGAGGTGTCACTGCAAACGCGGGTTTGATCCATAACCGGGAGTCCCATAGGGCGGTGCATAATTGGCCCAGGATCGTCCGGGTTAGGGGAGGGTTTGGCCCAGCATCGTCCGGGTTAGGGGAGGGTTTGGCCCAGCATCGTCCGGGTTAGGGGAGGGTTTGGCCCAGCTTTGTCTGGGTTAGGGGAGGGTTTGGCCAAGCATCGTCCGGGTTAGGGGAGGGTTTGGCCCAGCATCGTCCGGGTTAGGGGAGGGTTTGGCTGGGAGGGCTTTACTTGGCTCATTGCGCTCTAGCGACTTATGTTTTGGAGGACTTTTGACTCGACCTTTGCCTCTCCCGAGCCCTTTGGAGTTGCAGCGATGAGACAAGATCGTAATTGGATATCATGAAATTGGGGAGAAAAAGGGGGGTAAAATACCAACCAAAAACTAAAATAATCAATGCTTCATATTGAACTGAATTGCTGCATTAATTTATTATGTTAATGATGAGAATAATTAGTATTATGCTTTGGCTTTTGTGATTATGGATTTGATTGGATACATGTCATTCTGTTTCCTTTGTTATGCAGCACACAAAGAAACTATACAGTAAATAGATCACTTTGTGGTTAAAGCAATTCCTGCCTCAGTCTCCTCCATTCCACACAGTCACCTGACCCGCGACCACCTGTTCACCCTCACTACTGTCAGTCATCCTACCTGTCCTGCTACGCCCACAGATTCCAAGAATCTTTCAGTTTTATTGTTATTTGTCAGGTCAAATGCTGCATGTGCCGCAGAACATGTCTACAGATCCACGTCACTCACTGTATTTAATCAATTTGAGACGGACATCAAATCTTGCCAGCAGTGGTCAGAGATTGGCTCAACCTATTAAGCATGCCTGCTGTTGCCCATGCATCAGGGTTGGGGTCAATTCGAATTCAAAATGTTCCTCATTGAAAAGCATTGAAAACCCCAACCCTGCCATGTTGACCCCATGCCATGTTGACCCCAATCCTGCCATGTTGACCCCATGCCATGTTGACCCCAACCCTGCCATGTTCTATCTCAAAGCTATCAGACTGCTAAACAGCAATCACTAACTCAGAGAGGCTGCCTACATAGACTAACTAGTCACTTTAAACAATGCCACTTTAATAATGTTTACATATCTTACATTACTCATCTCGTATATACTGTATCTTATACCATCTATTGCATCTTGCCTATGCCGCTCGGCCATTGCTCATCCATATATTTATATGTGGATACTCTTATTCCATCCCTTTAGATTTGTGTGTATTAGGTAGTTGTTGGGGAATTGTTAGATTACTTGTTAGATATTACTGCACTGTCGGAACTAGAAGCACAAGCTACACTCGCATTAACATCTGCTAACCCTGTGTATGTGACTGATAAAATTTGATTTGATGTTGACCCCAACCCTGACTACTAGATGGCCATGCATTACGTTTAGCCAATCATGTCCTTGGTAGCATGGCCATCTATGTCATCACAACTATTCAATCAAGGACAACTACAACTTGAGGGTTAGGGGTGAGGTTAATTATGGAGTCACCTCTCAATGCACAGAAGTTTAAAACCCATGAAGAACATTATAAAGAATGCTATAATCCAAGTCAAAATGCTGTTCCTGGTGTCCCTGCCTTCAGCCCATCTTCTAAGAGCCAAACCAGTTGTACCCGGACGGGTGTTGTCTCAACACTGCTTTGTGACCTGTTGACTTAATCAGTGGCGACACGCTAAGCAGTGGAACCAGATGGGATAAAATGACCAGGATGACCGCGGAGATAAGATGGCTCCATCGCTATGGAAACGGCTATGGTCCTTTGCGTCGCTAACAGCCCTGATTACAGTGACGGCGAACGGCACGTTGGGATGGATCCGAGCAATGACCAGATGTTCAGAGGATGTTTAGAAACCAAAAATGAAGAAGATGATACACTCCCTGACTCCATTATATGATCATAATACTGACCAGAAAATGATGATGACAGCGTTGAGAAAGAGAGCAGGAAGACAAGGACCACAGTAACAGTGATGACATACATCAGATAATGATAATGATGACATAGAGACTAATTCATTAGGAGATTAAAGAAACCACATTGGCGACACGCTAATCACGCTCTCCTCACCCAAACACTGCTCTACAGTTTCAAAACATCACAGACAGGAAGCTACCGAACTACAGCACCAACCCCATCATTGAGAGAAAGGAAGGAGAGTGTGTCTTTGATGGTAAGGAGAGTAATTTAAAATGGTGAGGATGAGCACAATCTAAAATGTGGTGAGTAATCTAAGATGGTGAGGAGGAGAGTCATCTAAAATGAGGAGAGTCATCTAAGATGGTGAGGAGGAGAGTCATCTAAAATGAGGAGAGTCATCTAAAATGGAGAGGATTCTAAAATGAGGAGAGGATTCTAAAATGGAGAGGATTCTAAAATGAGGAGAGGATTCTAAGATGGTGAGGAGGAGAGTCATCTAAAATGAGGAGAGTCATCTAAAATGGAGAGGATTCTAAAATGAGGAGAGGATTCTAAGATGGTGAGGAGGAGAGTCATCTAAAATGAGGAGAGTCATCTCCAATGGAGAGGATTCTAAAATGAGGAGAGGATTCTAAGATGGTGAGGAGGAGAGTCATCTAAAATGAGGAGAGTCATCTCCAATGGTGAGGAGGAGAGTAATCTAAAATGAGGAGAGTAATCTAAAATGAGGAGAGTAATCTCCAATGGTGAGGAGGAGAGTCATCTAAAATGAGGAGAGTCATCTCCAATGGTGAGGAGGAGAGTAATCTAAAATGAGGAGAGTCATCTCCAATGGTGAGGAGGAGAGCAATCTAAAATGAGGAGAGTAATCTAAAATGAGGAGAGTAATCTAAGATGGTGAGGAGGAGAGTCATCTAAAATGAGGAGAGTCATCTAAGATGGTGAGGAGGAGAGTCATCTAAAATGAGGAGAGTCATCTCCAATGGTGAGGAGGAGAGCAATCTAAAATGAGGAGAGTAATCTAAAATGAGGAGAGTAATCTCCAATGGTGAGGAGAGTAATCTAAAATGGTGAGGAGGAGAGTAATCTAAAATGAGGAGAGTCATCTAAAATGGTGAGGAGGAGAGTAATCTAAAATGGTGAGGAGGAGAGTAATCTAAAATGAGGAGAGTAATCTAAAATGGTGAGGAGGAGAGTCATCTAAAATGAGGAGAGTAATCTAAAATGGTGAGGAGGAGAGTAATCTAAAATGAGGAGAGTAATCTAAAATGGTGAGGAGGAGAGTAATCTAAAATGAGGAGAGTAATCTAAAATGGTGAGGAGGAGAGTAATCTAAAATGGTGAGGAGGAGAGTCATCTAAAATGAGGAGAGTAATCTAAAATGGTGAGGAGGAGAGTCATCTAAAATGAGGAGAGTAATCTAAAATGGTGAGGAGGAGAGTCATCTAAAATGAGGAGAGTCATTAAGATGGTGAGGAGGAGAGTCATCTAAAATGAGGAGAGTCATCTAAAATGAGGAGAGTAATCTCCAATGGTGAGGAGGAGAGGATTCTAAAATGAGGAGAGTAATCTAAGATGGTGAGGAGGAGAGTCATCTAAAATGAGGAGAGTCATCTAAGATGGTGAGGAGGAGAGTAATCCAAAATGGTGAGGAGGAGAGCCATCTAAAATTAGGAGAGTAATCTAAAATGAGGAGAGCAATCTAAAATGAGGAGAGTAATCTAAAATGAGGAGAGCAATCTAAAATGAGGAGAGTAATCTAAAATGAGGAGAGCAATCTAAAATGAGGAGAGTCATCTCCAATGGTGAGGAGGAGAGCAATCTAAAATGAGGAGAGTAATCTAAAATGAGGAGAGTAATCTAAGATGGTGAGGAGGAGAGTCATCTAAAATGAGGAGAGTCATCTCCAATGGTGAGGAGGAGAGCAATCTAAAATGAGGAGAGTAATCTAAAATGAGGAGAGTAATCTAAGATGGTGAGGAGAGTAATCTAAAATGAGGAGAGTAATCTAAAATGAGGAGAGTAATCTCCAATGGTGAGGAGAGTAATCTAAAATGAGGAGAGTAATCTAAAATGATGAGGAGAGTAATCTCCAATGGTGAGGAGGAGAGTAATCTAAAATGAGGAGAGTAATCTAAAATGAGGAGAGTAATCTAAAATGAGGAGAGTAATCTAAAATGAGGAGAGTAATCTAAAATGAGGAGAGTAATCTAAAATGGTGAGGAGGAGAGTAATCTAAAATGAGGAGAGTCATCTAAAATGAGGAGAGTAATCTAAAATGGTGAGGAGGAGAGTCATCTAAAATGAGGAGAGTAATCTAAAATGGTGAGGAGGAGAGTAATCTAAAATGGTGAGGAGGAGAGTAATCTAAAATGAGGAGAGTAATCTAAAATGGTGAGGAGGAGAGTCATCTAAAATGAGGAGAGTAATCTAAGATGGTGAGGAGGAGAGTCATCTAAAATGAGGAGAGTAATCTAAAATGGTGAGGAGGAGAGTCATCTAAAATGAGGAGAGTAATCTCCAATGGTGAGGAGGAGAGTAATCCAAAATGGTGAGGAGGAGAGCCATCTAAAATTAGGAGAGTAATCTAAAATGAGGAGAGCAATCTAAAATGATGATGAGGAGGAGAGTAATCTAAAATGATGAGGAGAGTAATCTAAAATGAGGAGAGTAATCTACGATGGTGAGGAGGAGAGTAATCTAAAATGGTGAGGAGGAGAGTAATCTACGATGGTGAGGATAAGGGTAATATGGAGATGAGGAGAGTAATTGTGCGATAAGGAGAGTCATCTAAGTATTCCAATAGGAGGCCAGATGCAGGTTCACATGCAGATTCTTCAAATCAAATCAAATTTATTTATATAGCCCTTCGTACATCAGCTGATATCTCAAAGTGCTGTACAGAAACCCAGCCTAAAACCCCAAACAGCAAGCAATGCAGGTGTAGAAGCATTCTTAAAGTATTTAAAGCAGCCGGGCCTGGTAAATTTCTATGTTCAAAGAAACGGCTCAGAGGAGTTACTGCATGTTGAAAGGTGAGATATTCACGCACGCACACACACACACTATAATCCTAGCCCGGGTACAAAGACAGGGATATGAAGTCTTGATGATTGACACTCTGTACTGTACATATATGGACACTGGCATACCTGGATAAGATGATGAGCACCTGGTTCAGAGCTCAGCTACCTCACCTGACCTAGGGGGGGAAAGAGGAGAAAGAGAGGGTGAGAGGTTTCAGGATAGCCTGAGGCAATTTAATTTAACCTTCCGGTTACTAGTCCAACGCTCTAACCACTAGGCTACCCTGCCGCCCCAAGCGGTGAATTCTATGTGTGAGTGTGTGCAACTAATCACGCATTCATTTTCAGTAAATAGATCTGTAAGTGTGTGTATAAATGGATGTTTCTGTGTAAAGGTTGTATTAGTTTATTAGTATTAGTGAGTTTTGGTGGTGTTCTGTGATTTTGTGTGTCAGTCTTTTAGTGCAGCACATCCTCTGTTAGTCTAAGCTGCATGGGTCATCTCTGCTACTACTATTTATTCATCTACAACGTTTTTCCTATAGGTCATTGCTGTACGACAATATTTATTTTATTTAACCTTTATTTAACTAGGCAAGTCAGTTAAGAACAAATTCTTATTTACAATGACGGCCATCTGGCTGGACAGCTTCTCTCTGTGTAACTGTGACAGTACATGGCCATCTGGCTGGCCAGCTTCTCTGTGAGCTGTGACAGTACATGGCCATCTGGCTGGACAGCTTCTCTCTGTGTAACTGTGACAGTACATGGCCATCTGGCTGGCCAGCTTCTCTCTGTGAGCTGTGACAGTACATGGCCATCTGGCTGGACAGCTTCTCTCTGTGTAACTGTGACAGTACATGGCCATCTGGCTGGCCAGCTTCTCTCTGTGTAACTGTGACAGTACATGGCCATCTGGCTGGCCAGCTTCTCTCTGTGTAACTGTGACAGTACATGGCCATCTGGCTGGCCAGCTTCTCTCTGTGAGCTGTGACAGTACATGGCCATCTGGCTGGACAGCTTCTCTCTGTGTAACTGTGACAGTACATGGCCATCTGGCTGGCCAGCTTCTCTCTGTGTAACTGACAGTACATGGCCATCTGGCTGGCCAGCTTCTCTCTGTGTAACTGACAGTACATGGCCATCTGGCTGGCCAGCTTCTCTCTGTGTAACTGTGACAGTACATGGCCATCTGGCTGGCCAGCTTCTCTCTGTGAGCTGCGACAGTACATGGCCATCTGGCTGGCCAGCTTCTCTCTGTGTAACTGTGACAGTACATGGCCATCAGGCTGGCCAGCTTCTCTCTGTGTAACTGTGACAGTACATGGCCATCTGGCTGGACAGCTTCTCTCTGTGAGCTGCGACAGTACATGGCCATCTGGCTGGCCAGCTTCTCTCTGTGTAACTGTGACAGTACATGGCCATCTGGCTGGCCAGCTTCTCTCTGTGTAACTGTGACAGAACATGGCCATCTGGCTGGCCAGCTTCTCTCTGTGTAGCTGTGACAGTACATGGCCATCTGGCTGGCCAGCTTCTCTCTGTGTAGTGATTTATTATTCA
Organism: Oncorhynchus nerka; assembly: GCF_034236695.1. NCBI lineage: Eukaryota > Metazoa > Chordata > Actinopteri > Salmoniformes > Salmonidae > Oncorhynchus > Oncorhynchus nerka. The sequence goes on along the minus strand of NC_088398.1, from coordinate 72,773,238 downwards.
CGGTAATATGTCTGTGTTCTGTTGTAATTGCAGTGTGCTACAGCAGTGGCTGCGTCTGATGGAGCACAAATGAATAAATAAATTGGGACGTGGAGCCATTTGGACGTTTGACATTTACTGATGAGACAATTAAGTGAGCAGCGCAAAAACACACAGGCAGCGGCGCAGGAAAACACACGCCCACAGACAGTTTATACACACACACACACACACACATGAAAGACGAACACACACAAACCAAAAGTGGAGCTCAAACAAACACACAGGCAGCGGCGCAGGAAAACACACACACACAGACAGTTTATACACACACACACACACACACACATGAAAGACGAACACACATAAACCAAAAGTGGAGCTCAAACAAACACACACACAATATACTCAGAAAAAAGCGCACATACACGATACACACACACACGATACACACACAAAGGCGCCAGGTGATGTAGGGGCGCCAGGTGATGTAGGGGCACCAGGTGATGTAGGGGCACCAGGTAAGGTAAGTCTAGGAAAAGTCAGTAAGATACACAAACACATGCAACGGCCATGCCTCCCTCCATGGGACTACATATAAATGTGCCTTTGCTATTAAGTGTCCTAGAGATAATATGTCTTCATCATGTAAGTCTGAATACTGATTTGACAGATTTAGCAGTCAAGCATATTAGGCTCCAAGTTGTTCATGATAGGCTATGACCCTCAACAGTTTCCCGTGTGTATCAATAATGGTCCACCACCCAAAGGACATCCAGCCAACTTGACACAACTGTGGGAAGCATTGGAGTCAACACGGGCCAGCATCCCTGTGGAATGCTTTGGGCACCTTGTAGAGTCCATGCGCTACGAACTGGGCGCAAGGTATTATTCATGTTTAGGAAGGCTTCAAATAAACTCGTGGTTGATCCCAAACACTCGAAGGCGATATATTTCACGCTAGGTTACAACCTCAAAGCAAAAGAGACATCGAGGCTCCGCCCACCACTCTCATGCTGAGGGTGCAAGAAAAAGGCTTGCGACAATGTGAGACGACACCGAATGTGCAGCTTTCATGAATCTGATTTCAAACAGCGCTGTGAAACCGGACCACTGCCCGCACAGCTCGGTTAACGGAGGAAAAAACGGACACTAGCCTGCCTTCTAAAACAATGAAGACAAACATATTTCCTAGGTAAGGCTTTAATGGCTCCCCGCAGGATTTGCAGGCAGTTGCTCCTCACGCTTCAGAGCGCGTTGTGCTAACAGCCCCGCGGTAGACTACATTGTAATGACGAGCAGTCAATTGGCAAAATATGTGGCTTACAAGAGATTCAGCCAGCGGTCGATTTGGTTTCTAGAATGGACATATACATTAAACATAATTAAGCAAGAATATTCAGTAGCAAATAAATAGCCTGAACGGTTTAGGTTAACGGGTTTATCTTTGCAGGGGCAGAATGATGAAAGAACCATAGCCAACTGCACCGTTAAAATAGTTTTTTTTAAATCCTAGGCTATCAACATCATTCATGAGCCTACTACTTGATAGATTTAGGATCCTAATTAAAGCATGCAATACCTCGTGCGGCAACATTGTAGCCAAATCACACATTTAACAGCCCTACTTTCCTACTTTGTATGGAATCTTTATGTAAATATTTGCCTGTTCATAGCTGTCCAATTGTATTACGCCTTCCTGTGTTTGACTCATTTGAGTTTAACACAGTACTGTTAGCTCATGAAATTAGACAATTTCATTTATTTAGACTGCATGTTAAATTAGCAATATAAGGTCATAAGTTCCACGCGCGTGTGTGTGGTGGTGAAACCCTGTCTGTGGCATAAGAAGTATGTTTGATTAAGGAGGACCATGCCTTTCTATAATGTGAGATTGGAGGTGTCCTGTCCTCCATCCAACTAACGTTACTAAAATCAAATCAAATTGTATTTGCCACATACAGATGGTTAGTAGATGTTAGTGCAAGTGTAGCGAAATGCTTGTGTTTCTAGTTCTGACAGTGCAGTAATATCTAACAATTAATCTAACAATTCCCCAACAACTACCTAATACACACACATCTAAAGGGGTGAATGAGAATATGTACATATAAATATATGGATGAGCGATGGCCGAGCGGCATAGGCAAGGTGCAATAGATGGTATAAAATACAGTATATACATGTGATATGAGTAATGTAAGATATGTAAACATTATTAAAGTGGCATTATTTAGAGTGCATTGTATGAAGTGACTAGTGATCCATTTATTAAAGTGTCCAGTGATTGGATCTCAATGTAGGCAGCAGCCTCTCTATGTTAGTGATTGCTGTTTAACAGTCTGATGGCCTTAAGATAGAAGCTGTTTTTCAGTCTCTCGGTCCCAGCTTTGATGCACCTGTACTGACCTCACCTTCTGGATGATAGCGGGGTGAACAGGCAGTGGCTTGGGTGGTTGTTGTCCTTGATGATATTTTTGGCCTTCCTGTGACATTGGGTGCTGTAGGTGTCCTAGAGGGCAGGTAGTTTGCCCCCGGTGATGCGTTGTGCAGACCGCACCACCCTCTGGAGAGCCTTGCGGTTGAGGGCGGGACAGTTGCCATACCAGGCTGTGATACAGCCTGACAGGATGCGCTCGATTGTGCATCTGTAAAAGTTTGTCAGGGTTTTGGGTGACAAGCCAAATTTCTTCAGCCTCCTAAGGTTGAAGAGGCGCTGTTGCAACTAAATGCATGGTTTGTAAATCATTTCTGAGTGTTGGAGTGTGCCCCTGGCTATCTGTAAAAAAAATAAGAAAAAACACATTGCCGTCTGTTTTTTTTAATATAAGGAATTTGAAATTATTTATACTTTTTACTTTTGATACTTATATGTATTTTAGAAATTACATGTACTTTTGATACTTAAGTATATTTAAAAGCAAATACTTTTCCTCTAGTATTTTACTGGGTGACTTTTAATTGAGTTTACTTGAGGGCTAACTTCAAGTTGGCTACGGTGACTGGTTCAAATCAAATTGGATTTGATCTCCTTCATTCAGTTACGTTCAACACAGTGGCCATGCCAGTCCTGTGGACATTCAATGGTAGTTTGGCAGGCGGTCGTTGGCAGCTCGCTGTCTGGACCATTTAAACCATATCATTATTGGCTTTAACAGCTGTTTGAATAAAACCCAACAGTATTAGACAAATTGAACGAAGTGCCGGTAGTTACGCCATTTTGAGAGAAATGATGAGAAATGAAAAGACAAGTGCCAAGGACGAAGAGTTTTAGAAATTATCCCCATAAGCTAGCTAACAGTTTTGGTTTGGGAGTGTATGTGGTAGAGGCTTTGAAGTGGTCGGATTCCTTCTTTCTTTGTCTGGGATCTACAGACAGGGCTACATTTGTTTTAGAACAGCGAGCCATTTTTGTTCCATCACCTAACAAATCAAAACCAAGACTCATCTGACGGAAAAATAGGTGAGGAATGAAAGAAACATGATTTCTGTGTAATATATTCAGCAGCATACACCAATCTATTTTTGGATCAACCTACAGTCCTTGAAACAACAGCATTTCTAAGGTGATGTGTGATGAATTCAAAAAACAACGAGTAAAATCCTGATACCAAAACAAAGTGTGAGTCACAGTTTCACTCTTTTGAAATGGTGTCCTTCTGCAGCATGGGGAAGGTGAAACCCAGAGGGCTTTTACTGATTGGGGTTGCTGAGGGAACTCTGCTACCTTGGTAGTGTGTTCTTTGTAGTGATGGGGCAAAAAAATCATCAATAGTTCTGTGTCACAATGTTATTTTAGACGATACTATATCAATACTTGTTTTTCATGGCTCTCTCTTGTCCCTCTGCTGCAGACATAACAGTGAGCAATATGTTTGGAACATCGAATCGCATTCAAATCTTAGTATCGGATCACAATACATATTTGTAAATCGTGATACATATAGAATTGCGGTACAGATGTTATCGACAACTAAGTATCATGGTAATATCGTATCGTGAGGTCACCGGCAATTCTCAGCCCTAGTTATTTGTGTGCAGCAGTACAGTTTAATGGGTGTGTCTTTGTATTGTTGATGAATGACAACAGGGGTGTGTGTCTGTGTTAAATTATAACACGGGTTGGTATTTATAGGTTGAGTTATAGCAGCAATGGGTGTTTGTATTGTTGAGTTTTAACAGTGGTGTGTGTTTGTATTGTTGAGTTATAAGTGGTGGGTGTTTGTATTGTTGACTTATAACAGTGGTGGGTGTTTGTATTGTTGAGTTATAACAGTGGTGGGTGTTTGTATTGTTGAGTTATAACAGTGGTGGGTGTTTGTATTGTTGAGTTATAACAGTGGTGGGTGTTTGTATTGTTGAGTTATAACAGTGGTGGGTGTTTGTATTGTTGAGTTATAACAGTGGTGGGTGTTTGTATTGTTGAGTTATAAGTGGTGGGTGTTTGTATTGTTGAGTTATAACAGTGGTGGGTGTTTGTATTGTTGAGTTATAACAGTGGTGTGTGTTTGTATTGTTGAGTTATAGCAGTGGGGGGTGTTTGTATTGTTGACTTATAACAGTGGTGGGTGTTTGTATTGTTGACTTATAACAGTGGTGGGTGTTTATATTGTTGACTTATAACAGTGGTGGGTGTTTGTATTGTTGAGTTATAATAGTGGTGGGTGTTTGTATTGTTGAGTTATAATAGTGGTGGGTGTTTGTATTGTTGAGTTATAACAGTGGTGGGTGTTTGTATTGTTGACTTATAACAGTGGTGTGTGTTTGTATTGTTGAGTTATAAGTGGTGTGTGTTTGTATTGTTGAGTTATAAGTGGTGGGTGTTTATTGTTGACTTATAACAGTGGTGGGTGTTTGTATTGTTGAGTTATAACAGTGGTGTGTGTTTGTATTGTTGAGTTATAAGTGGTGGGTGTTTGTATTGTTGACTTATAACAGTGCTGGGTGTTTGTATTGGTGAGTTATAGCAGTGGTGTGTTTGTATTTTTGAGTTTTAACGAGAGGTCGACTGATTAAATTGGCCTCGGGATGATTTCAAATTTTCTTAACAATTGGTAATCGGTCTTATGGCCGAGGGAGACTGCATGGCAGGCTGACCACCTGTTACGCCCGTTCAGCATCAAAGGGACCTGCAAGGAGCCAAGGTAAGTTGCTAGCTTGCATTAAACTTTTCTTATAAAAACAATCTCCACATAATCATTAGTTAACTACACATGGTTGATGATATTACTAGGTTAACTAGCTTGTTCTGCATTGTGTATAATCAATGCAGAGCCTGTTAATTTATCATCGAATCACAGCCTACCTCAACTTTGCCAAAAGGGTAATGATTTAACAAATGCGCATTCGTGAAAAAGCACAATTGTTGTGCAAGTGTACCTAACCGTAAACAACAATGCCTTTCTTAAATCACTACACAAGTATGTATTTTTAACCTGCATATGTAGTTAAATGAAATTCATTTTAGCAGGCAATATTAACCAGGGGAAATTGTGTCACTTCTCTTGCGTTCAGGGCAATCAGAGTCAGGGTAATGCAACAGTTTGGTCCGCCTGGCTAGTTGCGAAATGGAACGGTTCCGTATTTTACGTTTTGTTTTCGAAATTATAGTTTCCGGATTTGACCATATTAATCACCAAAGGATCATATTTCTGTGTGTTTTTATTATAATTAAGTATATGATTTGATATTTGATAGAGCAGCCTGACTGAGCGGTGGTAGGCAGCAGCAGGCTCGTAAGCATTCATTCAAACAGCACTTTTTTTGCGTTTGCCAGCAGCTCTTAGCAATGCTTGAGGCACAGCTCTGTTTGACTTCAAGCCTATCAACTCCCGAGATTAGGCTGGCAATACTAAAGTGCCTATAAGAACATCCGATAGTCAAAGGTATATGAAATACAAATGGTATAGAGGGAAATAGTCCTATAATTCCTATAATAACTACAACCTAAAACTTCTTACCTGGGAATATTGAAGACTCATGTTAAAAGGAACCACCAGTTTTCATATGTTCTCATGTTCTGAGCAAGGAACTTAAACGTTTGCTTTCTTACGTGGCACATAATGCACTTTTACTTTCTTCTCCAACACTTTTTTTGCATTATTTAAACCAAATTGAACATGTTTCATTATTTATTTGAGGCTAAATTGATTTTATTTATGTATTATATTAAGTTAATATAAAAGTGTTCATTGTTCATTCAGTATTGTTGTAATCGTCATTATATATATATATATAAATATATATATATACTGTATATATAAATGGTCCGATTAATCAGTATTGGCCTTTTTTGGTCCTCCAATAATCGGTATCGTTATCGACGTTGAAAAATCATAATCGGTCGACCTATAGTTATGACTGTTATTACTGTTATGATATTAATGTCATGGTTGTTATTACTGAGATGTAATAACTTATGTTATAACTGTTATGACTTATATTACTGTTATTCCTGTTAGGATATTACTGTTATTATGGCTATTATGTTACTACTGCTATTATTGTTATTATGTTAGTACTGTTAGTATGTCATTATGTTATGACTGTTATGGTTATTACTGGATTATGGTCTCTGTCTAAATATCCTCCCCCTGTAGCAATCTCTTACTAAACCATCACATTGTTAGTGAAAAGAAAACGAGGTGAGTTGTTCCCATACTGTACCATGGAAAGAACTTTGAACACCTGGAAAGTGTAATATTAATGATGATCATCTTTATAATGGCAGTGTCTGCATTTGTAGTGCTAAAATGCTCTCAAACAGGTACCGTTGTGCTAGTACTGTAATTGGTATTATTTTCACATATTTGTTATTGAATGAGTTACACCCTAGATAAGATGTACCGTAGGGGACCAGAACCCTCTCCAACAACACACATACACCCCATTCACATATCTGTGATTCTATCACCTTCCATCTGTTCCACAGGATTCACACCTGACCTGTGGCTCAGAACGGGGAGGGCCTGTGTCAGGCCGAAAGCCAGCCAGCCCCCCGCCCACATACACACAGTGTCAGTGCTCCACCTGGTTGTTAGATCATAAGGCTTATAACAAACAATCCCCAACAGCACCAAACTGTGTGCTTCTACCTTTGTACTTTGTAACTATGCTTATATTTAGCAGCCACCTGGACGGACACCCCCTCCCCACACACAGCACCAATTTAGTCCTCCACCACCCACCAGTGCACCATGGGAAGGGTAAAGACTTCCTGTAAGTATGAGAGTGGAGGACATTTAATTTAAAATGGAGAGAGAGAGAGAGAGATAAATAAGGAGGGAGAGAGGAAAAGAGAGTGACAGGGAGAGAGAGGAGAGACATGAAAATAGAGGGAGAGAGGGAGAGTGAGAGGGAAGGGGAGACAGTGATCCCTCCAAAATACATGACCAATGAGTTAATCATGCAGTGTGAAAACACATGTTAGTCAGCAGATGTCCAGTTTGCCAGGTTTTTTTCACAGCCAGACCGTAGCACTGCTTTGACTCATTGATTAACAAGCCTTGTTCAAGATAATTAAAAAAAAATCTTAAATGGACAAGCACAGACATTACACCCTATGCGTGCTAATACACACAGCACCTGATTCATGTTCTTTTAAACCCACAATGTGAGGCTGTGGATCCCTCCACAGCCTCAGAAGATCTAGGTAATTTTTCAAACCTCTCTGGATCACAAAAAATATATATATTTTCCGTTACCGTGCAGTTTAATGGTCTGACGGTAATCATATCCCGAACGATAGAAATATATTTAAATAGAAAGTTATCAGAAATAGATAAGATCTTGCTAGATGGAAAGGAAAATACCTGTCTATTTGTGGAAAAATCCCAGATTTGTCTTTCGTTATTTCCCAGTTTAGCTATTTCCTTATGGCCCTACCTACACCTAACCACCTGTTTTTTAAATTATACGAACAAAAAAGATAATGTTATTTGGAATGGCAAGCAAGACTAAATTAAACGGGCCTATTTATATAATGAATATTCATTCGGAGGGCAGAAATGATTAAATATTAAATCATTAGACCTCTCACCAAAGGCTTCAGTCATACAAAAGCTATACCTAAATCCAAACTGGTTCTCTAGCAGATTAGTAATGGCCAACGCCATGTTCAAGAATGATCTTTTTCCCCTTTATTCAGATTACAACCTCTCACTTTCCATTATTTGAAAATGAAATAATCTCCAAAATATCGCTATTTTTAAAACAAGCCTTAGAAAGTTGGTTACTATTTCAGTTTAATCCACCAGAAAAGACAGAACAAATATTATAGTAAAACTCAAATATACTAATTGATTAAATAAAATATATATTTTTTTTGTGAAAAATGTACAAACTGCAATCTTTTAAAAGTTATATCATAAATAGGACTGGTGGAGTTGTCACACATGCACCTAACAAAAATATATGGAAATGTCTCCTCTATCCAAAATTACAACCAACTAATTACATAATTTCTGCAAAAATGGATGAGGAAAGTGGAGGGAACTTGTTTGTCGGTGCTGTATTAAAGACCAAAACTGGTCAAAGAAATGTGTCATGAATAAAAAAAGTATACCAGTTTCACTTGAGGTCCAAAAAATGGACGGCTGTGCCATACAGGTTGCAAAATAGTTCCCAATATGTCACGGCTGATTTCCTCCTCGTCGTCTGAAGAGGTGTAGCAGGGATCGGACCAAAATGCAGCGTAGTTCGTGTTCAACATATTTTAATGAAAGACCAAAACGTGAACACTGCACAAAATATAAAATAACAAACGTGGCAAAACCAAAACAGTCCTATCTGGTGCAGAGAACAGAGAGACAGGAAACAATCACCCACAAAGTACCCACAGAATATGGCTGCCTAAATATGGTTCCCAATCAGAGACAACGATAGACAGCTGCCTCTAATTGAGAACCAATCTAGGCAACCATAGACATACAATTTACCTAGAATGGGAGCCAGCCCCATAAACATACAAAAAACCCTAGACAAGACAAAACACATACATCACCCATGTCACACCCTGACCTAACCAAAATAACAAGGAAAACAAAGAATATTAAGGTCAGGGTGTGACACGTTATTCACGTTTCATTCAAAACTATCCCTAATCATGGTAGTATCCTCATTAATGTAGAACAGTTTATAAACATATTCTATTCTTATTTACAACAAAAGTGACTCCAACATTACACAATACATTATTTACCATTAATTTCTATTGGGGAAAAAAATATCTGAAACACAACCAAAAACAAACAGCATTTGCCTTGTCAAAATGCACAAAATTGCAGGAAATTAGCTTTAACACTGCTCAGCTCCATGTCAAATCGCAGGAAAGGTTTTTTAAAACCATAACATCTTCTGTCAGCCTCAAGGCAAAATGTGTAGAATTTCAGAAAATGTGCTTTAAAAATGCAAACAATTCTCCACAAGGTCAAGATGGGGGGCCTCTAAAATTCAGTTGTTCTGACCGTGCCCATTGCCACGCCCCCTGCCGCACCCACCACCTAAGCCCCTTTTTGATCCAGAGAAAACCCTGGAAGGGAAGAGAACAGAGGACAGACAAGACAAGAGTCCAGTCAAGAGTCTCTTGTGTAATTGCGACCTTCACAGCGCATCCTCTCTGATAAATCACACGTCTTTTAATGACAGCCTTTGGGCTGTGGAGACAGACCGCTGAGTGCTCTGAAACGCAGCCTGGCCAGGAACAAGGTCCTGTTAAAGGATCCCAGCTCTACAGCAGCACTACATCTCCCATTCTGGCCCATAAATACAGGGGCTGGCAGCGGCACAGACATTTGAAGAAGTGGACTGAGTCAACTCACAGGGACACTTAAAGGACACTTCCCCCTGGCCGCTATACGCCGTTCTCATCATCCTCTGGAGGGCCATTTGGGAGTAATGTCCATAGGAAGGATGACCGTCTGTAAACGCTCTGGGGGACCAGAATATCTCAGGTGACCTCACCCAGGGGAGTGGACTGTCTGGAGGCGATGACAGAGAGAAAAAACATGTTTGTGCAGTAGGAAAATAATGTTATGCCTCCCGAGTGGCGCAGCGGTCTGAGGCACTGCCTCGCAGTGAGGTTTGAAATTATTATATATGTTTTGAATAGAAAATGTTTTCAAATCCTGCAACACCGCAGGACAAGACGTCTAAGAAGCTGTCTTAGCCTGAAAGGCTGGGAAACTCAGCCATCTATTTTGATTGACTACGGCCCACAATAAGTTACCACTAATCACAGGACAAGAGACAGTCAATTACATAAGGGGCTTAGACAGGCTCGGATAACCTCTGATAGCCCCGGAGGTGAAGTGCGTGCACACACACACAGGTGCTAAAACATTATGTTCCAGCGAGAAGTTAACAGGATTTGAGCTGATTACATCACAGGCTTTCACATGTTAGGGTTGGTGGACTATACGAGGGTGTGTGGTTTCACTAAACTACGACCACAGAACACGACCGCTGAACTAGGATGCACATCTCTTCTGACAGCTTGATCTCTCTCTGCCAACTAGGTGCATCTAGAAAAATGAGTTTTTCCTGCTCTAGTTGCATTGCACAAACTGGTCTTTACATAGACAGTATACCACACTGAAAAACAGATGACTTATAGAAAGACACAACAGCTAAACAAACGTCCCACTAAAGCTCCTATACGACTTCTCAGGGTGTTTATAACCAATTATTACTGTCTAATTACCTCTCCCACGTGTTTCTCATTGGCCCTCATGTCCTCATCCTCCTCCCCTCTCACACACACACAGACAGAGACAGACAGAGTGAGGGCCCCAGCTGGTCTTGATGACTGCAACCCTCCTCCTTTGAAGGCTGGGCTCATATAACCGCTGCTCTTAAACCATAACCTCCCAATTAAGGACAGATATCTCTGCCTATGTACTTGCTCAAATCTTCAGACAACATAGCCAATTCTTTCCTTGTCTACTGTGGTGGGGAGGGGAAAGTCATGATAAGGTAGTGTGCTGTACTGTACTGCATGTTCTATGCTGCGTTGAATATCCTAGTATCACACATCTGTCCTTCAGAGGACATCAGCAGATGTCACAAGAGTGTCCTTCTGTAGTTATACCGGGGGGTTGTGGGGTGTGTGTGCAGTTCTTGGTGTGTTTGTAGGTGGTGTGGGGGTTCAGGAGAGAGGTAGCACTGCACACCTGTGGGCTTTACAACCCCCCCCCCCAGGGGGAGCGTGGCCCAGCCAGTTCACCCCTATAAATAGCCAGCTACAAAGAGAAAGAGGTGCCAGCCTGCATGCCACTATAATGAGATAGAACATATGTTCTGAAACACTAATGCAGATGTTCTGTTGTGGAGATCACAGCCCTTCAGGGATTCTACAACCCTCATAACGTTCTATAATGAATTGCATTCATTCTGACACCATGTGATCCATTAGCAGTTGTAAACATGTATTATTCTTCTCTATGGTGAATGAAGCATGATCTAAGCATGAACAATACAAACACCCACCACTTATAACTCAACAATACAAACACCCACCACTTATAACTCAACAATACAAACACCCACCACTTATAACTCAACAATACAAACACCCACCACTTATAACTCAACAATACAAACACCCACCACTTATAACTCACCAATACAAACACCCACCACTTATAACTCACCAATACAAACACCCACCACTTATAACTCACCAATACAAACACCCACCACTTATAACTCAACAATACAAACACCCACCACTTATAACTCAACAATACAAACACCCACCACTTATAACTCACCAATACAAACACCCACCACTTATAACTCAACAATACAAACACCCACCACTATTATAACTCAACAATACAAACACCCACCACTTATAACTCAACAATACAAACACCCACCACTTATAACTCAACAATACAAACACCCACCACTTATAACTCAACAATACAAACACCCACCACTTATAACTCAACAATACAAACACCCACCACTTATAACTCACCAATACAAACACCCACCACTTATAACTCACCAATACAAACACCCACCACTTATAACTCACCAATACAAACACCCACCACTTATAACTCAACAATACAAACACCCGCCACTTATAACTCAACAATACAAACACCCACCACTATTATAACTCAACAATACAAACACCCACCACTATTATAACTCAATACAAACACACACCACTATTATAACTCAACAACACAAACACCCACCACTATTATAACTCAACAATACAAACACCCACCACTTATAACTCAACAATACAAACACCCACCACTATTATAACTCAACAATACAAACACCCACCACTATTATAACTCAACAATACAAACACCCACCACTGTTATAACTCAACAATACAAACACACACCACTTATAAGATGTGTACCTTGTCAGCTCGGGGATTTGAACTTGCAACCTTTCGGTTACTAGTCCAATGCTCTAACCACTAGGCTACCCTGCCGCCCCAGTAATATAACAGTGGTGGGTGTTTGTATTGTTGTGTTATAATAAGGGCGCCTCTTTTTTTCCTTTTTTTTGATAATCTAAACTCTTGGGGTCTGTTATAATGTGGGCTTAGCAGTTATTCACTAACTCAACAACAATACAAACACCCACCACTTATAACTCACCAATACAAACACCCACCACTGCTATAACTCAACAATACAAACACACACCACTGTTATAACTCAACAATACAAACACCCACCACTGTTATAACTTCATGTCAATAATACCGTAAGTCACTACATAACAGTAATATCATAACAATACTGACATAATATAACCATAACAGTAATAAATCATAACATAATAACAGTAATAACATCTAACTTTAATAACAGAACAGTACTAACACAATACCAGTAATAACAGAACCATAACAGTACTAACACAATACCAGTAATAACAGAACAGTACTAACACAATACCAGTAATAACAGAACAGTACTAACACAATACCAGTAATAACAGAACCATAACAGTACTAACACAATACCAGTAATAACAGAACAGTACTAACACAATACCAGTAATAACAGAACAGTACTAACACAATACCAGTAATAACACAATACCAGTAATAACAGAACCATAACAGTACTAACACAATACCAGTAATAACATAACCATAACAGTACTAACATAACCATAACAGTACTAACACAATACCAGTAATAACTGAACAGTACTAACACAATACCAGTAATAACTGAACAGTACTAACACAATACCAGTAATAACTGAACAGTACTAACACAATACCAGTAATAACAGAACCAGAACAGTACTAACACAATACCAGTAATAACAGAACCAGAACAGTACTAACACAATACCAGTAATAACAGAACCAGAACAGTACTAACACAATACCAGTAATAACAGAATCAGAACAGTACTAACACAATACTAGTAATAACAGAATCAGAACAGTACTAACACAATACTAGTAATAACAGAACAGTACTAACACAATACCAGTAATAACAGAACAGTACTAACACAATACCAGTAATAACAGAACCATAACAGTACTAACACAATACCAGTAATAACAGAACAGTACTAACACAATACCAGTAATAACAGAACCATAACAGTACTAACACAATACCAGTAATAACAGAACCATAACAGTACTAACACAATACCAGTAATAACACAATACCAGTAATAACAGAACCAGAACAGTACTAACACAATACCAGTAATAACATAACCGTAACAGTACTAACACAATACCAGTACTAACACAATACCAGTAATAACATAACCATAACAGTACTAACACAATACCAGTAATAACACAATACCAGTAATAACATAACCGTAACAGTACTAACACAATACCAGTACTAACACAATACCAGTAATAACATAACCATAACAGTACTAACACAATACCAGGAATAACATAACCATACCAGTACTAACACAATACCAGTAATAACATAACCATAACAGTACTAACACAATACCAGTAATAACAGAACAGTAATAACACAATACCAGTAATAACATAACCATAACAGTACTAACACAATACCAGTAATAACTGAACAGTACTAACACAATACCAGTAATAACATAACCGTAACAGTACTAACACAATACCAGTAATAACATAACCGTAACAGTACTAACACAATACCAGTAATAACATAACCGTAACAGTACTAACACAATACCAGTACTAACACAATACCAGTAATAACATAACCATAACAGTACTAACACAATACCAGTAATAACATAACCGTAACAGTACTAACACAATACCAGTAATAACTGAACAGTACTAACACAATACCAGTAATAACTGAACAGTACTAACACAATACCAGTAATAACATAACCGTAACAGTACTAACACAATACCAGGAATAACATAACCATAACTGTAACCGTAATAACAATACGAACATAATACCGGTAATTTCATAACAGTAATATCCTAACATTACTAACATAACCATAACAGTTATTACAAACACAATAACAGTAATACTACAACAGACCAATAGTAATAACATAATAATCTTAACAATAATAACATCCATAATAACAGTAATAACAATTGAGTTGTAAATGTAAATAAATAACAAGATAACAGTAATAAAATAATCATAATAACAATAACATAACAGCCACAATAACACTAACATAATAACTATAATAACATTAACTGTCACACCCTGACCTTAGTATTCTTTGTTTTCTTTGTAATTTTGGTTAGGTCAGGGTGTGACATGGGTGATGTAGGTTTACGGGGTCGTTTACTATCTAGGTGTTATGTAAGTCTATGGTTGCCTAGATTGGTTCTCAATTAGAGGCAGCTGTTTATCGTTGTCTCTGATTGGGAACCATATTTAGGCTGCCATCTTCTTTGGGGATTTAGTGGGTTATTGTCTATGTGTATGTCTAGTTGCCTGTGTCTGCACTAGTGTTATTATAGCTTCACGTTCGGTTTGTTGTTTTGTATAGTTAAGTGTTCTTTGTCTTCATTAAAATATCATGTATTCACATCACGCTGCGCTTTGGTCCGCTTCTTACGACGAACGTGACATTAACATCATAACAGTACTAAAATATAACTGTAATAATTATAATATAAATAACAGAATTACTATAAATACAATACTAACCATAATAACAATATCATATCAGTACTAACAGTAATATCATAACCATAATAACAGTAAAGACATGATAACCCTAATGACATGATAACCATAATAACTCATTATTAGGCTGTATTATACAGCCTAGTACACATACAGCCTAGTGCACAGCACATACAGCGTAGTACACATACAGCCTAGTGCACATACACACACTCCCAATCACACAGAGAATGCAGTGCACGCTTACTCGCCGCCTCTTGCTTTCAAAAACACACACCCATCCATGTGGTTACATAATCTCTGGTAGGGTCTGATGTTTCAGGAAAGTGATTAGGCTGCACATACAGCCTCATGCACAGCACATACAGCCTAATGCACAGCACATACAGCTCATTATGTTAGGTCAAATCGCTTTCCTGAAACATCAGACCCTACCAGAGATTATGTAACCACATGGATGGGTGTGTGTTTTTGAAAGCAAGAGGCGGCGAGTAAGCGTGCACTGCATTCTCTGTGTGATTGGGAGTGTGTGTATGTGCACTAGGCTGTGTGTGTGGCTCCTTGTGGCACCTAGCATGTGGAGCTAAGCTCACACTGCAGGGCACTGAGACCCACAGCTCGTTCCAGCCATCACACCGCCTGCCACTCAAACACAGCACATAGTGCACATACAGCCTAGTGCACAGCACATACAGCCTAGTACACATACAGCCTAGCGCACATACAGCCTAGTGCACAGCACATACAGCCTAGTACACATACAGCCTAGCGCACATACAGCCTAGTGCACATACAGCCTAGTGCACAGCACATACAGCCTAGTACACAGCACATACAGCCTAGTACACAGCACATACAACCTAGTACACATACAGCCTAGTACACAGCACATACAGCCTAGTACACAGCACATACAGCCTAGTACACAGCACATACAGCCTAGTGCACAGCACATACAACCTAGTACACAGCACATACAGCCTAGTGCACAGCACATACAGCCTAGTACACATACAGCCTAGCGCACATACAGCCTAGTGCACATACAGCCTAGTGCACAGCACATACAGCCTAGTACACAGCACATACAGCCTAGTACACAGCACATACAACCTAGTACACAGCACATACAGCCTAGTACACATACAGCCTAGCGCACATACAGCCTAGTGCACATACAGCCTAGTGCACAGCACATACAGCCTAGTACACATACAGCCTAGTGCACATACAGCCTAGCGCACAGCACATACAGCCTAGCGCACATACAGCCTAGCGCACATACAGCCTAGTGCACAGCACATACAGCCTAGCGCACAGCACATACAGCCTAGTACACAGCACATACAGCCTAGTACACAGCACATATAGCCTAGTGCACATACAGCCTAGTACACAGCACATACAGCCTAGTACACAGCACATACAGCCTAGTACACAGCACATACAGCCTAGTACACAGCACATACAGCCTAGTACACAGAACATACAGCCTAGTGCACATACAGCCTAGTGCACATACAGCCTAGTGCACAGCACATACAGCCTAGTGCACAGCACATACAGCCTGGTGCACAGCACATACAGCCTGGTGCACAGCACATACAGCCTGGTGCACAGCACATACAGCCTGGTGCACAGCACATACAGCCTGGTGCACAGCACATACAGCCTAGTGCACATACAGCCTAGTGCACATACAGCCTAGTACACATACAGTCTAGTGCACATACAGCCTAGTGCACGACAGCCTAGTACACATACAGCCTAGTGCACGACAGCCTAGTGCACATACAGCCTAGTGCACATACAGCCTAGTGCACATACAGCCTAGTGCACGACAGCCTAGTGCACATACAGCCTAGTGCACATACAGCCTAGTGCACATACAGCCTAGTGCACATACAGTGCCTTCAGAAAGTATTGACTTATTCCACATTTTGTTGTTACAGCCTGATTTCAAAATGGATCAAATGTATTTTTTGCTCATCCATCTACACACAATACCCTATAATGATAAAGCGAAATCATGTATTTAGACATTTTTGCAAATCTGTTGAAAATAAAACACAGAAATCTAATTTATGTAGTGTATTCGGAAAGTATTCAGACCCCTTCCTTTTCCCCACATTTTGTTAAGTTAAGCTTATTATAATATATATTAAATTGTTTTTTCCCCTCGTCAATCTACACACAATACCCCATAATGACAACGAGAAAACACATTTTTAGAAATGTTTGCACATTTATTAAAACAAAAAAAACGATACCTTATTTACATAAGTATTCAGACCCTTTGAGCTCAGGTGCATCCTGTTACAATTGATCATCCTTGAGCTGTTTCTACAACTTGATTGGATTCCACCTGTGGTATTTTCAATTGAGTGTACATTATTTGGTTAGGCACACACCTGTCTATATAAGGTCCCACAGTTGACAGTGCATGTCAGAGCAAAAACCAAGCCATGAGATCGAAGGAATTGTCCGTAGAGATCCAAGACAGAATTGTGTCGAGGCACGGATCTGGGAAAGGGTACCAAAAAATAGCTGTAGCATTGAAGGTCCCCAAGAACACAGTGGCCTCTTAAATGGAAGAAGTTTGGAACCACCAAGACGCTTCCTAGAGCTGGCCATCCGGCCAAACTGAGCAATCGCGTGAGAAGGACTTAGTCAGGGAGGTGACCAAGAACCTGATGGTCACTCTGACAGAGCTCTAGAGTTCCTCTGTGGAGATGGAAGAACATTTTAGAAGGATAACCATCTCTGCAGCACTCCACCAATCAGGTGTTTATGGTAGAGTGACCAGACAGAAGCCACTCCTCAGTTAAAGGTACATGACAGCCCACTTGGAGTTTGCCATAAGGCACCTTGTCACGCCCTGACCTTGGATATCTCTGTTTTATATATATTTTGGTTAGGTCAGGGTGTGACTAGGGTGGGTACTCTAGTGTTGTATGTCTAGGGTTTTGTATGTCTAGGGTTGTTGTAGGTCTAGGGGTTTTCGTATTTCTATGTTGGCCTGATATGGTTCCCAATCAGAGACAGCTGTTTATCGTTGTCTCTGATTGGGGATCATATTTAGGCAGCCCTGTTTCCCACTTTCTGTTGTGGGATCTTGTCTACAGTTAGGTGCCTGTGTGCACACTAGTAGCTTCACGGTTGGTTGGTTGGTTGGTTGGTTGGTTGGTTGGTTGGTTGGTTGGTTGTTTTTGTTTTTGGTGAGTTTCAGTTCATTAAAAATATGTGGAACTCTATTCACACTGCGCCTTGGTCTCCTTCATACGACGAACACGACACACCTAACGGACTCTCAGACCATGAGAAACAAGATTATCTGGTCTGATGAAACCAAGATTGAACTCTTTGGCCTGAATGCCAAGCGTCACGGAAACCTGGCACCATCTCTACGGTGAAATGGTAATTAAAAGCTTCACCATGCTGAAAGGGATATTCAATGTCTCCTTTTCTTATTCTGTTTACCCTTCTACCAATAGGTGCCCTTCATTGTGAGGCATTGGAAAACCTCCCTGGCCTTTGTTGTTGAATCTGTTTGAAATTCACTGCTTGACTGAGGGACCTTAGAGATAATTGTATGTGTGGGGTACAGAGATGAGGTAGTCATAAAAAAAATCATGTTAAACCCTATTACTCCACACAGTGAGCCCATGCAACTTATTATGTGACTTGTTTAGCAAATATTTACTCCTGAACTTATTTAGGCTTGTCATAACCAAGGGGTTGAATACTTATTGACTCAAGACATTTCAGCTTTGAATTTGTTATTAATTTGTCATTTTAAAAACAAAAACAATTCCACTTCGATATTACGGGGTGTTGTGTTAATCCATTTTAAATTCAGGCTCTAACACAACATGTGGAAAAGTTTTAAGGGGTATGAATACTTTCTGAAGGCACTATACACAGACACACACAGAGGCTGTTGAAGGCATAAATCTAGGCCTAATCGACTCTCCACAGCCGCTTCGTCCCACAAGACCCAACAATAAAAGGCACTCTGCTGACCTGTTCCTGTCCTAGCTCTAACCCAGCAGGCTCCCCAGCCTGAACCTCCCCTCAGCTAAAGCTATGTCTCGCTCTCTCTCTCCAGCCCCAACCCCAACAAGCTGAGAGCTGCTTCAACTGGTGATATGAACATTTGTTTCAAGGAACTGTTAGGCTATATATTTGACCTGTACAGTGTAGCTCTGCAATGAAGAAGGAGGATACAAACATACATGCTCACATAAAAACACACCTTTCCCCAAGCTTTTCTCTTTGGAATCTAGCATTAGACCAGGGTTTCCCCAACTCGGTCCTGGGGCCCCCCCTGGGTGCACATTTGTTTTTTTTCTCTAGCACTACACAGCTGATTCAATTAACCAACTCATCAAACTTTTATTATTTGAATCAACTGTGTAGTGCTAGGGCAAAAACCAAAATGTGCACCCAGGGGGGGCCCCAGGACCGAGTTGGGGAAACCCTGTGGTATTTTTAGTATTATTATACCTTTATTTAACTAGGAAAGCTAGTGAAGAACAAATTCTTATTTACAATGACGGTCTACCCCCGGCCAAACCCTAACCCGGACAACGCTGGGCTAATTGTGTGCTGCCCTATGGGACTCGCAATCACCGCTGGTTTTGATACAGCCTGGAATCGAACCGGGGTCTGTAGTGACGCCTCTAGCACTGAGATGCAGTGCCTTAGACTGCTGCGCCACTCGGGAGCAGAAGAAGACTGCATGACAATGGGAGTGGGCAGGATAGGACCGGGCAGGGCATTGCAGGGCAGGATAGGACCGGGCATTGCATTGCAGGGCAGGATAGGACCGGGCATTGCATTGCAGGGCAGGGCATTGCAAGGCAGGGCAGGGCATTGCAGGGCAGGACAGGACAGGGCAGGGCCAATGGCCTAGATCTCTCCTGATTTCACAGGGCTTTTTTTCAGGGACTGGCCTGGCTGTTATTGTCTGCTTCTAAGAGGGGTTCTCTTTCTCACCCCCATATCTTTCCCTCTCTCTCCCTTTTTTTACCCTTCTGACTGAAACATCAGAAATGTCACTTGTTCAGACCGTTGATGAGATGTGGGAGTTCTACTGTCTCAGTTAAGCCCTTCATTAACCCTTCTCTCCTCAGGTTCATATTGTTGTTCATCCTTCAAGTTTATCTTCAGTTTGGACACACACGCACGCGCACACACACACCTGTACACACAAAGTATCAGGGAAGTAAGGGTGAAGGCAGTAAAGTTATAAGGAAAGGGAGGAAGGAAGGAAGGAGAGGAGAGAAGTGTTTTTATTCTGAAATAATGCTATTGTTGGCCGATGGATTAAGGTTTTGGCTGAGTGTGTGGGACGGATTTACCCTCCAATGTTTAGCTCATAGGAAGAGGAGGAGGAGGAGATATGAACAACAGATTATCCCTCTCTCCAACTGAGATCTGCTGCTCTGCTTCTCTCCATCCCTCAGCATCCCTCTCTCCAACTGAGATCTGCCGCTCTGCTTCTCTCCATCCCTCAGCATCCCTCTCTCCAACTGAGATCTGCTGCTCTGCTTCTCTCCATCCCTCAGCATCCCTCTCTAACTGAGATCTGCTGCTCTGCTTCCCTCCATCCCTCAGCATCCCTCTCTCCAACTGAGATCTGCTGCTCTGCTTCTCTCCATCCCTCAGCATCCCTCTCTTCCTCCACCTCTCATCTTGATTTCTCCTCACATCTCTCTCTCTTTCTTTCTCTCTCTCTTCCTTAGTCTCTCTTGTTTTGTTGTATTATTTCCCCTAACCCTGCTATCTTCCTTAGTCCTCTCTTGTTTTGTTGTATTATTTCCCCTAACCCTGCTATCTTCCTTAGTCCTCTCTTGTTTTGTTGTATTATTTCCCCTAAACCTGCTATCTTCCTTAGTCTCTCTCTTGTTTTGTTGTATTATTTCCCCTAACCCTGCTATCTTCCTTAGTCCTCTCTTGTTTTGTTGTATTATTTCCCCTAACCCTGCTATCTTCCTTAGTCCTCTCTTGTTTTGTTGTATTATTTCCCCTAACCCTGCTATCTTCCTTAGTCCTCTCTTGTTTTGTTGTATTATTTCCCCTAACCCTGCTATCTTCCTTAGTCCTCTCTTGTTTTGTTGTATTATTTCCCCTAACCCTGCTATCTTCCTTAGTCCTCTCTTGTTTTGTTGTATTATTTCCCCTAACCCTGCTATCTTCCTTAGTCCTCTCTTGTTTTGTTGTATTATTTCCCCTAACCCTGCTATCTTCCTTAGTCCTCTCTTGTTTTGTTGTATTATTTCCCCTAACCCTGCCATCCTAATTGGAGTAAACTAATGGACATCAATACTTAGACTTCTACTTCCAATTTATACATATGAATATTACGGGCACGGTGCATTTGACTTTTTAGTGATCCCTCTTTTTCTTTAGTACCACCCTCAACCCCTCCCATCTATCCCTGAAAACCATCCAGTTTTACTTTCTATTTGCCATCTATTTTTCAACTGTGCTGTGATGTTTCACAAAAGTTCAGAACCTTTTATTCTCATAGTTTCTACAGGTTGTAAATGAAAGATGAACATTTTCGCTAAGAGTATTATTAATCAAACGACTATAACTTTTCAGATCACCCAGCACTGCTATTTGCACAGTTAGTTGTAGGTAAATGTTTAGCTTTTTCAGCCATTCCTGAACCTGTGACTAAAAACAAGCTACTTAGCGAACGAGAGGCAGAGCGGGAGAGAGAATGAGAGGGAGTGGGCGTGAGCAGGAGATCCATGCACACTTTTGTTTTTACCTAACGGTTCACTTCACCACTCTACCTTATCCTATCCTCTACTAGGAGTAATCCTATTTTATAACATACTGCTGCTCAATCCAGCCCTAATCCAATGGAACAGTCCTACTTTACTATAACCCTTTACATCACTGTAATCTGATCCAGTCCTATGCTTTCCCGTGGCAGCTATAGGCAACTTGATGGTAATAGGATAAAGCAGGGTTGCCAACTCAGACCACCCTCAAACCTGGGGATTATGGGATTTCTTTAACATTGTTTACATTTCAGTTATTTTATATTTAATTCAGGAAAATTCCTGAATATCTCCAGGCCAAACTAGGGGGGTTAGCATAGCAACCTTCTGAGCTGGCATTTCCCTACACTAGCACTCGAGCTGGGAGATCCAATATGCCCTTTCAGCAAAACAAACTAAAACGCTTGCAGTTATTAGATACAGTATTGGATATGAGAGTAATATCACCTCTCTGGCCCCTGCAAGTGGGTGAACCTGTAGGTGAGGAGCAGGGAGCGAGTGAAGACGGATGCACTGTTCATGTAGTCTGGCAGGCAGGATATGACCTCATTGATTTATATTCTTCCTGTGCATCTTACCCTTCCTGTGTGACATCTACATTTCTTCCTCTTTCTTTCCTTTCCTCTATCTTTGCCTACTCCCTCCACCACCCTTTTTTCTCTCTTTCTTTATCCCTCTCACCCTCTTGTAATTTATCTCCCCTCTTCCTCTAAAGACGATTAATTACATTTATTCCATTCCATCCTTTGCTCGCTGTGATTTGTTAATTTAAATGTTCTAATATCCGAGCGACTCGGGTGTCTGCTCTGCTGTCATATACTGTGAGAGAATCGATACTCGTAAAAATGCCTTTGGTCTAAGGAAAGTCTAATGTAATATGAACTCTTAATGTGAATGGATTCCAATATTGCATTACAGTTTTAGTACAAGGCTGTGATGGGTCATAGAGCACGATTTGGTTTCAATAGCAATCTTCTGACAGTGGCTGTTCCAAAGTGATGACTGGCAAACCTGAGTAGAAATAGTGTTACGTTTTATCTAGCCCTGCTGGCCTGACCTAATAGCACAAATAGAATAGTCCCGAAAGTGCCAATCTGTGAGTTCAATCAAGTACACACGGGTCAATTCATGTCTTGTCACCCTTATCTAAGTGACAAAAATGCTGAGGCACAGTGCGTTCGGAAAGTATTCAGACCCCTTGACTTTTTCCACATTTTGTTACCTTACAGTCTTATTTTAAAATGGATGAATAAAACATTTTCCTCATCAATCTACACACAATAGCCCATAATGACATCACAATACCCCATAATGACAAAGCCAAAACCTATACAAAATGTATTCAGACCCTTTGCTATGAGACTCGAAATTGAGCTCAGGTGCATCCTGTTCCAATTGATCATCCTTGAGCTGTTTCTACAACTTGATTGGATTCCACCTGTGGTAAATTCAATTGATTGTACATGATTTGGTTAGGCACACACCTGTCTGTATAAGGTCCCACAGTTGACAGTGCATGTCAGAGCAAAAACCAAGTCATTGCCTCCCGAATGGCTCAGCGGTCTAAGGCACTGCGTCGCAGTGTTGCGGCGTCACTACAGCCTGGGGTTTTATCCCAGGCCATGACCGGGAGTCCCATTTGGTGGCGCCCAGCATCGTCCGGGTTAGGGGATGGTTTGGCCGGGGGGCTTTACTTGGCTCATTGCACTCTAGCGTCACTTTGTGGTGGGCTGGGCGCCTGCAGGCTGACTTCATTCGTCAGTTGAACGGTGTTTCCTCTGACACATTGGTTGCAGCAGGTTAAGCGAGTGGATGTTAAGAAGCGTGGCCTGGCCGGTCATGTTTCGGAGGACGCATGACTCGACCTTCGCATCTCCCAAGCCTGTTGGGATTTGCAGCGATGAGACAAGATCTAATCACAAAATTGCGTAGAAAAAATGGGTAAAAAAAAAAAACATGAGGTTGAAGGACTAAGAGCTCTGAGACAGGATTGTGCAGAAGCACAGATATGGGGAAGGGTACCAAAACATTTCCGCAGCATTGAATGTCCTCAAGAACACAGTGGCCTCCATCTTTCTTTATTGGAAGAAGTTTGGAACCACCAAGACTCTTCCTAGAGCTGGCCGCTCAGCCAAACTGAGCAATCTAGGGAGAATGGCCTTGAACCCACACTGACAGAGCTCCAGAGTTCCTCTGTGGAGATGGGAGAACCTTACAGAAAGACAACAATCTCTGGAGCACTCCACCAATCAGGCCTTTATGGTAGAGTAGCCAGACGGAAGCCACTCCTCAGTAAAAGGCACATGATAGCCCGCTTGGGAAAAAAAGGAACCTAAAGGAACCTCAGACCATGAGATACAAGATTCTCTGGTCTGATGAAACCAAGATTGAACTTGAGGCGGTAATCACTACATAAATGTATGCAGTTCTGTCCTTGAGCTGCTCTTGTCTATTGATGTTCTGTATTCAGTTTCATGTTTTGTGTGGACCCCAGGAAGAGTAGCTGCTGCTTTTGCTACAGCTAATGGGGATCCTAATAAAATACCAAATACCTATACCAAAGGTGCTTCAACAAAGTACTGAGTAAAGGGTCTGCATATTTATGTAAATGTCATATTTCAGTTTTTATGTTTAATACATTTCTAAAAACCTGTTTTTTGCTTTGTCATTATGGGGTATTGTGCGTAGATTTGATGAGGGAAAACGTGTATATAAAAGGATGTGTAAAGCGAAAGTGAAAGAGTGTTTCTAGTCAGTTACACAACTGAATGCATTTAGAAGAAATGCGTCTTCCACATTTAACCGAATCCCTCTGAGGAGTTGTTGTGTGGGTTAACTGCATTGCTCAAGGGCAGATGAGGTGATTGGGTGCATCTCAGTTCACAGTTTAACAGTTTTGCGGTTTGAATGGAACTGTGAGCTAAATGATTTTCCATACAGACTGTTCACATTTAAATCTCTCCCATCTTGGGTTCTTTCTGGCTGTAGTTATGCCATGGTTCTTTACATGACTTTGGTAACATTTTGGTAAAGTCTTATCAACCAGCATCAACTGAGTGGCGCAGCGCTCTAAGCCACTGCATCTCAGTGCTTGAGGCGTCACTACAGACACCCTGGTTCGATTCCAGGCTGTATCAGATCAGGCTGTGATTGGGAGTCCCATAGGGCGACGCACAATTGGCCCAGCATCATCCGGGTTTGGCCAGTGTAGGCCGTCATTGTAAATAAGAATTAGTTTTTAACTGACTTGCCTAGTGAAATAAAAAAACTGAGAGCCTCGTCCGTCTGTCCTTCTGTTTGACAGGGTATACTTGTAGTTCTCGGTTGTATATTTGTTTGTCTCTTTTATTCCCTGTCATGCTGCCTTTTGTCTCTCCTCTTTCATTCCCTTCCTCTCCCACACCATAATCCCCCTTTCTCATCCTAGTTCCTCTTTCTTTCTTTCACACACTCTCTCGCTCTCTCTCTTGCTCACCCTTACATACAATAGTTTCTCATTGTATCTCCCTTTGTTTTTCTAGCCCCCCTCTCCCTCTCCCTCTATTTCAGTATGTGGTTTTGTCTGCCATGTAAAGTAATTACCATGAAACTCCTTGGGGTAAAGGGCCTGCTAACGCTTAGGCGAACAGTCTTAACTCTCTATTTTTTTACTCAATGAGAGATTTTATAGAGTGTTAAAAAGATGGTGATGAGTGTATAGCCCTATAAGGATTGTGTGAATGGTGAGAATGCTTCTGTAGATCTGAAACAAAGATGCAGTCCAGAATCCCGAGTGATGCAGAGGTCCGGCACCATTACAGCCTGTGGTTCGATCCCAGGCTGTTTCACAGCCGGCTGTGAATGGGTTAGGGGAGGGTTTGGCCGGGGGGGATTTCCTTGGCTCATTGCACTCAAGCGACTCCTTGTGGCTGGCCGGGCGCCTGTAAGCTGACTTCGGTCATCAGTTGAACGGTGTTTCCTCCGATACGTTGGTGTGGCAGGCTTCTGGGTTAAGGGAGCAGTGTGTTAAGAAGCAGCGCGGCTTGGCGGGTCATGTTTCGGAGGACGCATAACTCGACCTTCG
Source organism: Oncorhynchus nerka (assembly GCF_034236695.1). Classification (NCBI taxonomy): domain Eukaryota; kingdom Metazoa; phylum Chordata; class Actinopteri; order Salmoniformes; family Salmonidae; genus Oncorhynchus; species Oncorhynchus nerka. The sequence goes on along the minus strand of NC_088398.1, from coordinate 72,747,271 downwards.
CTTCTCCCGAGCCCGTTGGGGAGTTGCAGCAATGAGACAAGATCGTGACTACCAATTGGATACCACAAAATTGGGGAGAAAAAAATGCAGTATGGGATCTTATTTAGCACAATAAATTCATAACATATTGTATGAATTAGTCTTAACATATTGCAAACAAATAATCTCAACTAAAAACTCCACACATGGAATTTCTTTGCCTCCCTAACAATCACTAAATCAATATCCAAAGTTTTTCCGCGAACCTCCAAATCATCGTCTCTGTTTTGTGGCACCAATGTGAGGGTATATGGCAGAGGAAACGGTGTTGCAGTAGTCAGTGGTGGAAAAAGTACTCAATACTCATACTTGACTAAAAGTAAAGATACCTTAATAGGAAAGTGAAAGTCACCATGTAAAATACTACTTGAGTAAAAGTCTAAAAGTATTTGGTTTTAAATATACTTAAGTATCAGAAGTAAAAGTACAAATAAATAAAAAATCCTTATATTAAGCAAACCAGGCGGCATCATTTTTTAAACATATTTTTTATTTCACCTTTATATAACCAGGTAGGCTAGTTGAGAACAAGTTCTCATTTACAACTGTGACCTGGCCAAGATAAAGCATAGCAGTGTGAACAGACAACAACACAGAGTTACACATGGAGTAAACAATAAACAAGTCAATAACACAGTAGAAAAAAAAGAGTCTATATACATTGTGTGCAAAAGGCATGAGGAGGTAGGCGAATAATGACAATTTAGCAGATTAACACTGGAGTGATAAATGATCAGATGGTCATGTGCAAGTAGAGATACTGGTGTGCAAAAGAGCAGAAAAGTAAATAAATAAAAACAGTATGGGGATGAGGTAGGTAAATTGGGTGGGCTATTTACCGATGGACTATGTACAGCTGCAGCGATCGTTTAGCTGCTCAGATAGCAGATGTTTAAAGTTGGTGAGGGAAATAAAAGTCTCCAACTTCAGCGATTTTTGCAATTCGTTCCAGTCACAGGCAGCAGAGAACTGGAAGGAAAGGCGGCCAAATGAGGTGTTGGCTTTAGGGATGATCAGTGAGATACACCTGCTGGAGCGCGTGCTACGGGTGGGTGTTGCCATCGTGACCAGTGAACTGAGATAAGGCGGAGCTTTACCTAGCATGGACTTGTAGATGACCTGGAGCCAGTGGGTCTGGCGACGAATATGTAGCGAGGGTCAGTCAACTAGAGCATACAGGTCACAGTGGTGGGTGGTATAAGGTGCTTTAGTAACAAAACGGATGGCACTGTGATAAACTGCATCCAGTTTGCTGAGTAGAGTACTGGAAGCTATTTTGTACATGACATCGCCGAAGTCGAGGATCGGTCGGATAGTCAGTTTTACTAGGGTAAGTTTGGCGGCGTGAGTGAAGGAGGCTTTGTTGCGAAATAGAAAGCCGACTCTAGATTTGATTTTGGATTGGAGATGTTTGATATGAGTCTGGAAGGAGAGTTTACAGTCTAGCCAGACACCTAGGTACTTATAGATGTCCACATATTCTCTAGGTCGAACCATCCAGGGTGGTGATGCTAGTCGGGCGTGCGGGTGCAGGCAGCGAACAGTTGAAAAGCATGCATTTGGTTTTACTAGTGTTTAAGAGCAGTTGGAGGCCACAGAAGGAGTGTTGTATGGTATTGAAGCTCGTTTGGAGGTTAGATAGCACATTGTCCAAGGAAGGGCCGGAAGTATATAGAATGGTGTCGTCTGCGTAGAGGTGGATCAGGGAATCGCCAAGAGCAACACCATTGGTATATACAGAGAAAAGAGTCGGCCCAAGAATTGAACCCTGTGGTACCCCCATAGAGACTGCCAGAGGACAGGACAGAATGCCCTCCGATTTGACACACTGAAACCTGTCTGCAAAGTAGTTGGTGAACCAGGCAAGGCAGTCATCAGAAAAACCGAGGCTACTGAGTCTGCCGATAAGAATATGGTGATTGACAGAGTCGAAAGCCTTGGCCAGGTCGATGAAGACGGCTGCACAGTACTGTCTTTTATCGATGGCGGTTATGATATCGTTTAGTACCTTGAGTGTGGCTGTGGTGCACCCGTGACCGGCTCGGAAACCGGATTGCACCGTGGAGAAGGTACGGTGGGATTCGAGATGGTCAGTGATCTGTTTGTTGACTTGGCTTTCGAAGACCTTAGATAGGCAGGGCAGGATGGATATAGGTCTGTAACAGTTTTGGTCCAGGGTGTCTCCCCCTTTGACCGCAGCAGCTTTCCAATCCTTGGGGATCTCAGACGATACGAAAGAGAGGTTAAACAGGCTGATAATATGGGTTGCGAATTTAAATTTGAATTTTTTTTACACATAGCCAGGGTAACACTCCAACAGTCAGACATAATTTAAAAACAAAGCATTTGTGTTTAGTGAGTCCGCCAGATCAGAGGCAGTAGGGATGACCAAAGTACAGAATTTTCTTTAGGAATGTAGTGAAGTAAAAGTCAAAAACATAAATGGTAAAGTACAGTTTCCCCAAAAACGACCTAAGTTGTACTTTAAAGTATCTTTACACCACTGCAATTAGATGACGTAGTACGAAAAAAACGGGGAACCGTATATTTCTTTTTTTCTACTGTATTATTGACTGAATGTTTTGTTTATTCTACGTGTAACTCTGTGTTGTTTTATGTGTCGAACTGCTATGCTTTATCTTGGCCAGGTCGCAGTGGCAAATGAGAACTTGTTCTCAACTATCCTACCTGGGTAAATAAAGGTGTTCTCAACTATCCTACCTGGGTAAATAAAGGTGTTCTCAACTATCCTACCTGGGTAAATAAAGGTGTTCTCAACTATCCTACCTGGGTAAATAAAGGTGTTCTCAACTATCCTACCTGGGTAAATAAAGGTGTTCTCAACTATCCTACCTGGGTAAATAAAGGTGTTCTCAACTATCCTACCTGGGTAAATAAAGGTGAAATAAAAATAAACAATTAAATAAACTGGGCTAGCTGATAGGGACTAGGAGTGGATTTGAAGTTGAGCATCCAACAGCATGCTTCCAGCATGGACTGTTGACAGATACATATTAAAGGAGAAGGGCTTGATGTTTTGGACAGAACAAAATGTACTGTACACCTTCACTTTAGAACACTCAAATAATGTATGAGGAACAAAATGCTTAGCCTGTGCTTTACCTGTGTGTAGTACCAGTCACGCCTTGACCTTAGTTATCTTTGTTTTCTTTATTATTTTGGTTAGGTCAGGGTGTGACCAGGGTGGTTTGTGTAGTTTTTGCATTGTCTAGGGTTTTTTGTATGTCATGTGGTTGTTGTATAGCTAGATGTTTATATGTCTATTCTTGCCTAGATTGGTTCCCAATCAGAGGCAGCTGTTTATCGTTGTCTCTGATTGGGAACCATATTTAGGTAGCCATATACCACAAGTATTTTGTATGTTATTGTCTGTGTAGTTGCCTGTCAGTACTCGTGTCTCATAGCTTCACATTTGTTTTGTATAGTTTGTTCAGTGTTTATTCTTCATTAAAATATGTATGTATTCTTATCACGCTGCACCTTGGTCTCCTCGTTATGACGAACGTGACAGTACCATTGATGTGTGTGTGTATATATACAGTAGAAGGAATTATAAACTGAGTGGTTCCAGCTCTGAATGCTGATTGGCTGACAGCCGTGGTATATCAGATCGTATACCACTGGTATGACAAAACATGTATTTGTACTGCTCTAATTACATTAGTAACCAGTTTCTAATATCAATAAGGCACCTCAGGGGTTTGTGATCCGCGTTGTGTTGTGCGAAAGAACATCCCTTAGCCGTGGTATATTAGCCATATTGCTTAATTATACTCTACTCTCAAATGTTGGTTTGTCTTTAACCCTCTACTACAGAACTCAATCATACATTTTACTCTTCAACACTCTTCGTCTTTCTTCCTCTCCTTCCTTCCTGTCTGCTTGAAGTCAGTGTTTTTAATGAGAACCCCAAATCTCCTGAGACTTAATTATTCTCTTTTCACTCATTTACAAACCACCACACATCTCTCTTCCGCTTCCCACTTAGCGTGGGATACACAGACTCACGGCTGAGGGAGGGTTGGTACTCATAGAGAAGATGCCGTAATCCATGTTTTTCCTCATACAGTATTTGGGACCAAGTTCAAGAAAACGACAACCCTTTATATATTGATGCTTATATACAGAAAAGATGCTTCAGAAATCATTCATACACATAATATATAGCATACATCAAACTATATAAAGGCTGGCAAAATGATTATTTGATGATTATACAATATTTGGTAAAGAGCCCTTTTATGGACCTTTTTATATCGCCCTTGATGACTTTGCTCATAGATTAATTGTGAAACATCTATGTAGGGCACATGAATGCCCTACGAAGCATTTGTACCTTGGTTTGTTTGAAGTGTGACCCAATTTGGTCAATTATTTCCCCCCTTTCTCATTCTTCACATACGGTAAAAAACAGTTATTTGTGTTTGACAACGGTGACGGAATTGTGTGCTTTGCATGTCGGTGGAAGTTCCAACGGAATAATTTACAGCGATGTAATTCACAGTTTCCCTTCATTGTGTTTGCCTGCTAGAGCAGTAGCAGCATGATCTTCCACACAACACGGCTGCCGATAGTAACAGATTCTGGCTAATCATTGAGCAAATTCATCATTCCAAAAATAATTTTATTTCTAGAGCAGAGACCGAGGTTCTACTCTGTAGGTTATACTCCTTAGGTTCTACTCCGTATGTGTGAAGTTGACCTGACTGCTAGGGTCAGTCAATCAGTCCACTGCAGTGATGTGCTGCAGCAGTATTGGCAGGCCAGACAGTGACGTGTGGAGTGGTAGCAGTTAGGTTGGTGGAACACCATGGTGGCTTCATAACACCCAGCAGGGTACAGCTCTGGGGTGAGGATGGGGCAATGAGGCGGGGTGGTACAGCAGAAGTGGAAGTTGTGTGTGTGTGTGACCATGCTTGAGTGGGTTTAGCAGGAGAATGTGTCCTTGTAAATACACTAAATGAGTATATTTGAGTTACTTTGGCTATTTCAGCCACACCCGTTGCTGACAGCTGTATAAAATCGAACACACAGCCATGCAATCTCCATAGACAAACATTGACAGTAGAATGGCCCGTCCTGAAGACCTCAGTGACTTTCAACCTGGCACCGTCATAGGATGCCACCTTTCCAACAAGTCAGTTCGTCAAATTTCTGCCCTGCTAGAGCTGTCCCGGTCAACTGTAAGTGCTGTTATTGTGAAGTGGAAACAACAACAGCTCCTGGTAGGCCACACAAGCTCATAGAACGGGGTGCTGAAGCGTGTAGCGTGTAAAAATCTGAATGCCAAGCGTCGGCTGGAGTGGTGTAAAACTCGCCGCCATTGGAATCTGGAGCAGTGGAAACGTGTTCTCTGGAGTGATGAATCACCATATTGCAGTCCGAAGGACAAATCTGGGATTGGCAGATGCAAGGAAAACGGTACCTGCCCGAATGCATAAAGTTTGGTGGAGGAGGAAGAACTTGACTGGCTTGCACAGAGCACTGACCTCAACTCCATCGAACACCTTTGGGATGACTTGGAACGCCGACTGCGAGCCAGGCCTAATCGACCAACATCAACGTCCTTGTCTCATCGCGCACTAGCGCCTCCTGTGGCGGGCCGGGCGCAGTGCACGCTAACCAGGTCGCCTGGCTTCCAGATAGGAGGCGCACTGTGTTGAAGAAGCAGTGCGGCTTGGTTGGGTTGTGTTTCGGAGGACGCATGACTTTCGACCTTAGTCTCTCCCGAGCCTGTACGGAAATTGTAGCAATGAGACAAGATAGTAATTACTAACAATTGGATACCACGATATTGGGGAGAAAAGGGGGTAAAAAAAAAAAAAGTTTGGACACACCTACTCATTCCAGGATCATTTGTACTATTTTATGCATTGTAAAATAATAGTGAAGACATCAAAACTATGAAATAACACATATGGAATCATGTAGTAACCAAAAAAGTGTTAAACAAATCAAAATATATTTTAGATTTGAGATTCTTCAAATAACCACCCTTTGTTTTGACAGCTTTGCATAATCTTTATTTAACTAATTATGTGACTTCTGAAGGTAATTGGTTGCACCAGATCTTATTTAGGGGCTTCAAAGCAAAGGGGGTGAATACATATGCACGCTCCACTTTTTCCGTTTGTATTTTTTAAAATTATTTAAAATACATTTTTCATTTCACACATGTCCATTACATTCAAAATCCATTTAAATTACAGGTTATAATGCAACAAAATAGGAAAAACGCTAAGGGGCGTGAATACTTTTGCAAGGCACTGTATGAGAGAGAGAGAACACTGATTCACAAAATACAAGGGAAAAAAAAGTGTGTACACACTACATGACCAAAAGTGTGTGGACATCTGCTCGTCCAACATCTCATTCCAAAATCCTAGGTATTAATATGGAGTTGGTCCTCGCTTTGCTGCTATAATAGCCTCCACTTTTTTTTGTTCCTTGTATTTCATATTCCACGGTGTGTGTACCTTTTCCTCTCTGTCCTCCCTTGGGCCTCACCCTACCTCCTGGCTCAGTATAGCCCAGGGTCAGCATTTTCTTCTTGGCTTCTCAGTGTGGCCTGGTGTGGGAGGTCTGGACAACCACAGGGGCTCCCCAGAGATCGCTACTCCCCAGGTTGGAGCTCCTTCCCTGGGCTTGGCCACTACAGGGTCAGCCCTCAGGGCCAGATTAACCATAAATCAAATCAAATCAAATGTTATTTGTCACATACACATGGTTAGCAGATGTTAATGCGAGTGTAGCGAAATGCTTGTGCTTCTAGTTCCGACAATGCAGTAATAACCAACAAGTAATCTAACTAACAATTCCAAAACTACTGTCTTATACACAGTGTAAGGGGATAAAGAATATGTACATAAAGATATATGAATGAATGATGGTACAGAGCAGCATAGGCAAGATACAGTAGATGGTATCGAGTACAGTATATACATATGAGATGAGTATGTAAACAAAGTGGCATAGTTAAAGTGGCTAGTGATACATGTATTACATAAGGATGCAGTCGATGATATAGAGTACAGTATATACGTATGCATATGAGATGAATAATGTAGGGTAAGTAACATTATATAAGGTAGCATTGTTTAAAGTGGCTAGTGATATATTTACATCAATTCCCATTATTAAAGTGGCTGGAGTTGTGTCAGTGTGTTGACAGCAGCCACTCAATGTTAGTGGTGGCTGTTTAACAGTCTTATGGCCTTGAGATAGAAGCTGTTTTTCAGTCTCTCGGTCCCAGCTTTGATGCACCTGTACTGGCCTCGCCTTCTGGATGATAGCGGGGTGAACAGGCAGTGGCTCGGGTGGTTGATGTCCTTGATGATCTTTATGGCCTTCCTGTAACATCGGGTGGTGTAGGTGTCCTGGAGGGCAGGTAGTTTGCCCCCGGTGATGCGTTGTGCAGACCTCACTACCCTCTGGAGAGCCTTACGGTTGAGGGCGGAGCAGTTGCCGTACCAGGCGGTGATACAGCCCGCCAGGATGCTCTCGATTGTGCATCTGTAGAAGTTTGTGTGCTTTTGGTGACAGGCCGAATTTCTTCAGCCTCCTGAGGTTGAAGAGGCGCTGCTGCGCCTTCTTCACGATGCTGTCTGTGTGAGTGGACCAATTCAGTTTGCCTGTGATGTGTATGCCGAGGAACTTAAAACTTGCTACCCTCTCCACTACTGTTCCATCGATGTGGATAGGGGGGTGTTCCCTCTGCTGTTTCCTGAAGTCCACAATCATCTCCTTAGTTTTGTTGACGTTGAGTGTGAGGTTATTTTCCTGACACCACACTCCGAGGGCCCTCACCTCCTCCCTGTAGGCCGTCTCGTCGTTGTTGGTAATCAAGCCTACCACTGTTGTGTCGTCCGCAAACTTGATGATTGAGTTGGAGGCGTGCGTGGCCACGCAGTCGTGGGTGAACAGGGAGTACAGGAGAGGGCTCAGAACGCACCCTTGTGGGGCCCCAGTGTTGAGGATCAGCGGGGAGGAGATGTTGTTGCCTACCCTCACCACCTGGGGGCGGCCCGTCAGGAAGTCCAGTACCCAGTTGCACAGGGCGGGGTCGAGACCCAGGGTCTCGAGCGTGAGGACGAGCTTGGAGGGTACTATGGTGTTGAATGCCGAGCTGTAGTCGATGAACAGCATTCTCACGTAGGTATTCCTCTTGTCCAGATGGGTTAGGGCAGTGTGCAGTGTGGTTGAGATTGCATCGTCTGTGGACCTATTTGGGCGGTAAGCAAATTGGAGTGGGTCTAGGGTGTCAGGTAGGGTGGAGGTGATATGGTCCTTGACTAGTCTCTCAAAGCACTTCATGATGATGGAAGTGAGTGCTACGGGGTAGTCGTTTAGCTCAGTTACCTTAGCTTTCTTGGGAACAGGAACAATGGTGGCCCTCTTGAAGCATGTGGGAACAGCAGACTGGTATAGGGATTGATTGAATATGTCTGTAAACACACCGGCCAGCTGGTCTGCGCATGCTCTGAGGGCGTGGCTGGGGATGCCGTCTGGGCCTGCAGCCTTGCGAGGGTTAACACGTTTAAATGTCTTACTCACCTCGGCTGCAGTGAAGGAGAGTCCGCATGTTTTCGTTGCAGGCCGTGTCAGTGGCACTGTATTGTCCTCAAAGCGGGCAAAAAAGTTATTTAGTCTGCCTGGGAGCAAGACATCCTGGTCCGTGACTGGGCTGGATTTCTTCTTGTAGTCCGTGATTGACTGTAGACCCTGCCACATGCCTCTTGTGTCTGAGCCGTTGAATTGAGATTCTACTTTGTCTCTGTACTGACGGTTAGCTTGTTTGATAGCCTTGTGGAGGGAATAGCTGCACTGTTTGTATTCGGTCATGTTACCAGTCACCTTGCCCTGATTAAAAGCAGTGGTTCGCGCTTTCAGTTTCACGCGAATGCTGCCATCAATCCACGGTTTCTGGTTAGGGAATGTTTTAATCGTTGCTATGGGAACGACATCTTCAACGCACGTTCTAATGAACTCGCACACCGAATCAGCAGGGTAGCCTAGTGGTTAGAGCGTTGGACTAGTAACCGGAAGGCTGCAAGTTCAAACCCCTGAGCTGACAAGGTACAAATCTGTCGTTCTGCCCCTGAACAGGCAGTTAACCTACTGTACCTAGGCCGTCATTGAAAATAAGAATTTGTTCTTAACTGACTTGCCTGGTTAAATATAGGTAAAATAAATAAAAATTGTTATCTGACGCAATACGAAACATATCCCAGTCCACGTGATGGAAGCAGTCTTGGAGTGTGGAGTCAGCTTGGTCGGACCAGCGTTGGACAGACCTCAGCGCTGGAGCCTCTTGTTTTAGTTTCTGTCTGTAGGCAGGGATCAACAAAATGGAGTCGTGGTCAGCTTTTCCGAAAGGGGGGCGGGGCAGGGCCTTATATGCGTCGCGGAAGTTAGAGTAACAATGATCCAAGGTTTTTCCACCCCTGGTTGCGCAATCGATATGCTGATAAAATTGAGGGAGTCTTGTTTTCAGATTAGCCCTGTTAAAATCCCCAGCTACAATGAATGCAGCCTCCGGATAAATGAATTCCAGTTTGCAAAGAGTCAAATAAAGTTCGTTCAGAGCCATCGATGTGTCTGCTTGGGGGGGGATATATACGGCTGTGATTATAATCGAAGAGAATTCTCTTGGTAGATAATGCGGTCTACATTTGATTGTGAGGGATTCCAAATCAGGTGAACAGAAGGATTTGAGTTCCTGTATGTTTCTTTCATCACACCATGTCTCGTTAGCCATAAGGCATACGCCCCCGCCCCTCTTCTTACCAGAAAGATGTTTGTTTCTGTCGGCGCGATGCGTGGAGAAACCCGCTGGCTGCACCGCCTCGGATAGCGTCTCTCCAGTGATCCATGTTTCCGTGAAGCAAAGAACGTTACAGTCTCTGATGTCCCTCTGGAATGCTACCCTTGCTCGGATTTCATCAACCTTGTTGTCAAGAGACTGGACATTGGCGAGAAGAATGCTAGGGAGTGGTGCACGATGTGCCCGTCTCCGGAGTCTGACCAGAAGACCGCCTCGTTTCCCTCTTTTTCGGAGTCGTTTTTTTGGGTCGCTGCATGGGATCCATTCCGTTGTCCTGTTTGAAAGGCAGAACACAGGATCCGCGTCGCGAAAAACATATTCTTGGTCGTACTGATGGTGAGTTGACGCTGATCTTATATTCAGTAGTTCTTCTCGACTGTATGTAATGAAACCTAAGATGACCTGGGGTACTAATGTAAGAAATAACACGTAAAAAAAACTAAAAACTGCATAGTTTCCTAGGAACGCGAAGCGAGGCGCCGGAAGCTAATTAGGGGAGATACCTCTCAGGATTAGTTCTTTCCTGCCCTCTCATAGTTTCCCTGTCTCCAGAGATGTGTTCCAACAATACAGGCCCAAAACGTATTATAAAGGGCTGTAGAACGGTTGATTTATTATTACTCTGTGTGTGTGTATGTGTGTGTGTGTGCTTGTGTATTGTACCAGAATTTCACATCATAGTCAGATCATCCACAGTATACTGTACCCACTCACCATGCGGAGCGTTAAGAGCTAAATATGCAACGTAGTGTTAACATCTACCGATAAGGTGAAAGGGTTAGTCCATTAGCGTTAGCAGAAGTTAAAGATAAACCTTTAGTACAAAACATACACTGTAGTTGTTTTGGGGAAGTGATGTGATATTGATAGAGCTCTGAGGCCTCATTTATAACAGACTCACCCCATTGCGATGTCCCCCAAAGGCTAACTTTCTAGCCCTTGCTATCTGCTTGCTTGCTAATTCGGCTTGCTAACTGCTAGCTTGTTTAGCCCCGGTCCGATAACTGCTAGCTTGTTTAGCCCCGGTCCGATAACTGCTAGCTTGTTTAGCCCCGGCCTACTAACTGTTAGCTTATTAGCACAGGCCTGCTAACTGTCTGAATCGCCGCGTCCCCAGCCAGCCCAACCACTCACTGGACCCATATTTACTTTCAATCTCTTTTCGATTTTTAATTCGATTATACCTTCCGGTAACCTGCCTCACCCAATGTGATACGGAATCGCTATTATTTTTAATTTTTAGAACACATTCAAGAACCTCCAGAAGCTAACTAGCTACAAGCTATTTAGTCATTGTTAGCCACTGCTAGCGGCTTTACCCTTCTGCACAGCCAGCCAGTTTTTTAAACCTGGATAATACTCGCCAGTCTAGCTTCCCTGCCCCATCCACCGCTGCCCCCTGGACACTGATCACTTGGCTACATAGCTGATGCATGCTGGACTGTCCATTAACCACGGTACTCCATTCTGCTTGTTTATGTTTTATCTGTCGGCCCCAGCCGCACTCAGGCTCTGTGTGTAGTTAATCCGACCCTCCCTGCCTAGTCAACACCATTTTACCTACTGTTGTTGTGCTAGCTGATTAGCTGTTGTTGTCTCACCTACTGTTTTAGCTTGCTCTCCCAATTCAACACCTGTGATTACTGTATGCCTCGCTGTATGTCTCTCTCAAATGTCAATATGCCTTGTATACTGTTGTTCAGGTTAGTTATCATTGTTTTAGTTTACAATGGAGCCCCTAGTTCCACTCTTCATACCCCTGATACCTCCTTTGTCCCCATCTCCCACACATGCGGTGACCTCACCCATTACAACCAGCATGTCCAGAGATACAACCTCTCTCATCATCACCCAGTGCCTGGGCTTACCTCCGCTGTACCCGCACCCCACCATACCCCTGTCTGCGCATTATGCCCTGAATATATTCTACCATGCCCAGAAATCTGCTCCTTTTATTTTCTGTCCCCAACGCTCTAGGCGACCAGTTTTGATAGCCTTTAGCCGCACCCTCATACTACTCCTCCTCTGTTCCGCGGGTGATGTGGAGGTAAACCCAGGCCCTGCATGTCCCTAGGCACCCTCATTTGTTGACTTCTGTGATCGAAAAAGCCTTGGTTTCATATATGTCAACATCAGAAGCCTCCTCCCTAAGTTTGTTTTACTCACTGCTTTAGCACACTCTGCTAACTCTGATGTCCTTGCCGTGTCTGAATCCTGGCTCAGGAAGGCCAACAAAAATTTGGAGATTTCCATACCCAACTATAACATTTTCCGTCAAAATAGAACTGCCAAAGGGGGAGGAGTTAGCCTGCAAAGTAATGTCATACTTTCCAGGTCCATACCAAAACAGTTCGAACTACTAATTTTAAAAATTACACTCTCCAGAAATAAGTCTCTCACTGTTGCCGCCTGCTACCGACCACTCCTCAAGCTCCCAGCTGTGCCCTGGACACCATTTGTGAATTGATCGCCCTCCATCTAGCTTCAGAGTTTGTTCTGTTAGGTGACCTAAACTGGGATATGCTTAACACCCCGGCAGTCCTACAATCTAAGCTAGATGCCCTCAATCTCACACAAATCATCAAGGAACCCACCAGGTACAACCCTAAATCTGTAAACAAGGGCACCCTCATAGACGTCATCCTGACCAACTGGCCCTCCAAATACACCTCCGCTGTCTTCAACCAGGACCTCAGCGATCACTGCCTCATTGCCTGTATCCGCTACGGAGCCGCAGTCAAACGACCACCCCTCATCACTGTCAAACGCTCCCTAAAACACTTCTGTGAGCAGGCCTTTCTAATCGACCTGGCCCGGGTATCCTGGAAGGACATTGACCTCATCCCGTCAGTTGAGGATGCCTGGTCATTCTTTAAAAGTAACTTCCTCACCATTTTAGAGAAGCATGCTCCGTTCAAAAAATGCAGAACTAAGAACAGATATAGCCTTTGGTTCACTCCAGACCTGACTGCCCTCGACCAGCACAAAACATCCTGTGGCGGACTGCAATAGCATCGAATAGTCCCCGCGATATGCAACTATTCAGGGAAGTCAGGAACCAATACACGCAGTCAGTCAGAAAGCTAGGGCCAGCTTCTTCAGGCAGAAATTTGCATCCTGTAGCTCCAACTCCAAAAAGTTCTGGGACACTGAAGGCCATGGAGAACAAGAGCACCTCCTCCCAGCTGCCCATTGCACTGAGGCTAGGTAACACGGTCACCACCGATAAATCCATGATTATCGAAAACTTCAACAAGCATTTCTCAACGGCTGGCCATGCCTTCCGCCTGGCTACTCCAACCTCGGCCAACAGCTCCGCCCCCCCCCCCCGCAGCTACTCGCCCAAGCCTCTCCAGGTTCTCCTTTACCCAAATACAGATAGCAGATGTTCTGAAAGAGCTGCAAAACCTGGAACCGTACAAATCAGCTGGGCTTGACAATCTGGACCCTCTATTTCTGAAACTATCCGCCGCCATTGTCGCAACCCATATTACCAGCCTGTTCAACCTCTCTTTCATATCGTCTGAGATCCCCAAGGATTGGAAAGCTGCCGCAGTCATCCCCCTCTTCAAAGGGGGAGACACCCTGAACCCAAACTGTTACAGACCTATATCCATCCTGCCCTGCCTATCTAAGGTCTTCGAAAGCCAAGTCAACAAACAGGTCACTGACCATCTCAAATCCCACCGTACCTTCTCCGCTGTGCAATCTGGTTTCCGAGCCGGTCACGGGTGCACCTCAGCCACGCTCAAGGTACTAAACAATATCATAACCGCCATCGATAAAATACAGTACTGTGCAGCCGTCTTCATCGACCTGGCCAAGGCTTTCGACTCTGTCAATCACCACATTCTTCTCGGCAGACTCAGTAGCCTCGGTTTTTCTGATGCCCTGTTCACCAACTACTTTGCAGAATGAGTTCAGTGTGTCAAATCGGATGGCATTCTGTCCGGTCCTCTGGCAGTCTCTATGGGGGTGCCACAGGGTTCAATTCTCGGGCCGACTCTTTTCTCTGTATATATCAATGATGTTGCTCTTGCTGCGGGCGATTCCTTGATCCACCTCTACGCAGACGACACCATTCTATATACTTCCGGCCCGTCCTTGGACACTGTGCTATCTAACCTCCAAACGAGCTTCAATGCCATACAACACTCCTTCCGTGGCCTCCAACTGCTCTTAAACGCTAGTAAAACCAAATGCATGCTTTTCAACTGTTCTCTGCCTGCACCCGCACGCCCGACTAGCATCACCACCCTGGATGGTTCCGACCTTGAATATGTGGACATCTATAAGTACCTAGGTGTCTGGCTAGACTGTAAACTCTCTTTCCAGACTCATATCAAACATCTCCAATCGAAAATCAAATCTAGAGTCGGCTTTCTATTCCGCAACAAAGCCTCCTTCACTCACGCCGCCAAACTTACCCTAGTAAAACTGACTATCCTACCGATCCTCGACTTCGGCGATGTCATCTACAAAATAGCTTCCAACACTCTACTCAGCAAACTGGATGCAGTTTATCACAGTGCCATCCGTTTTGTCACTAAAGCACCTTATACCACCCACCACTGCGACTTGTATGCTGTAGTCGGCTGGCCCTCGCTACATATTCGTCGCCAGACCCACTGGCTCCAGGTCATCTACAAGTCCATGCTAGGTAAAGCTCCGCCTTATCTCAGTTCACTGGTCACGATGGCAACACCCACCCGTAGCACGCGCTCCAGCAGGTGTATCTCACTGATCATCCCTAAAGCCAACACCTCATTTGGCCGCCTTTCGTTCCAGTTCTCTGCTGCCTGTGACTGGAACGAATTGCAAAAATCGCTGAAGTTGGAGACTTTTATTTCCCTCACCAACTTTGCAGCTAACCGATCGCTGCAGCTGTAGAGGAGGAGCCGTGACAATAGGCCTACAACAAGTTAGGATAGGCTACCATTCGTCCCATTTCTCATTTAACTGGACCCACTTCACAGTAGATGAGCTATTTCAGGTATTTTGCTCTGTGCTAATCCAATCCGAAACGCATTTTATGCATCACCTGTCAGGTGGATGGATTGTCTTGGCAAAAGAGAAATGCTCACTAACAGGGATGTAAAACAATTTGTGCACAATATTTGAGAGAAATAAGATTTTTGTGTGTATGGCACATTTCTGGGATCTTTTATTTCATGTCATGAAACATGGGACCAACACTTCAGATGTTGTGTTTATCTTTCTGTTCAGTGTATTTCCTTTAGATACTATTGGCCTAATTCCAATTCTTCTAAAGTACACAGCAAATAAGGACGTTATTGCCATCATAAAAGGTGAATGATTTTTTTTTCAGGCAGAGTTAAAATATTTGTTCACAGGTCTGATTTAAAACGGCTGCTATACATTGTAACGGTTTTGACTTGAGGTTATTATTTATAGGGGTGCCAGGTAGGTTGTGCCTACCAGAGAAAACATTGGTTTCTCCTTTTGGTTTGGGAGGGAATGAGTCCCATCTGGTCCGTCAAGTCTACACCAATACAAAGGACTTATGTGAAAGTCAGGATGGAAATAAACTTTTCATAAACCCTTAAAACATTGGAAAGAACTTCAAAAACACATCCTCATTCACGTCTCCATCACAACCCCACTTTTGGACTGTCACGGCTCCCGCCAAAGTTGGCTCCTCTCCTTGTTTGGGCGGTGCTCGATATCACCGGTCCTCTAGCCATCGCCGCTCCACCTTTCATTTTCCATTTGTTTTGTCTTGTTTTTCCTCACACCTGTTTGACATCCCCTCATCACTCTACGTGTATATTATCCTCTGTTCCCACACTGTTGACAAGGACTGTCACTGGCCACAAAATTTTGTACATTTCCTAAAGCAAAGGTTCCCCTTTCTAACTTCTGCTAACCCTAACGGTTTAACCTTTTCACCCGAACTGTAATGTTGTTCACTGTAGTTAGTTATTGGTAATAAACTAACACAAACTCTCATGTCTGTCTCCTCGCTAATTAGTACCTTTTATTTCCCAGTGGTGCCCCATTTTCTTCTGGAAGACACATGGACTGTAATACATTTATTTACATTTCTATAAAATGTTTTATTTATACAGGGTGGGTCACCATTGAGACCAGGGTTTCATTTGCTAGGGAGCCCTGTGAACATACCATAAATACAACAAGATTCATCAAAACAAACAACTCTCACATATCACCTCCTTCCAACTCAATCTAAACTGTCCTGTCCAATGGAGAGAAGCGAGTCTAATTTCAAGGCAGCCTGAAGGCTATTCCATGAGCTGGGGCATAAAAACTAAAAACATTTTCGCTGACTTCAGTGGAGACATATGAACCTCCAGAAGCGGCCAGTCCAGAGAGCCGGTGTGAAAATGGCTGGATCTCCAGTTAGTACGTGAGCTAATGTAGTGGGGGGAGTCTCTGAAGAACCACTTTATATACATAAAGTTACCAATGATGGGCACTTTTGGTAGAAATTATTGGGAATATATGGGAATGAACAGGAATATATGGGAATTAATGGAAATATATGCAAATTAATATTAATGTTTTTTGCATTGGATATATTTACCATATCATATGGAGACAGAAACATAAACATTTGATCTTATAAGTAGACATAATTGCAAATGATTAAATCCTTCTAATAGAAATTTAAAAAACAATTTAGTTACGAACTTTAATTAAATGAGTTGACTCTTCACATGGGATGATTTCACTGAACCACAAAAGAAAGGGAGAATGGAATGATCCCCAATGATCCATCGCATCTCCCAAAAATGTTTTCAACATGCATCTGTAAAATGATAGTCTAGAACGTCTGTCTTATCTGTTATGGGACCAGGCTGTCATACCCTGCTGGGGTAATGAGGGGGTGGAGAGGCTGTCATACCCTGCTGGGGTAATGAGGGGGTGGAGTTTTGTTTCAGAGATTTGACTCCCTTCCAGAAGGCAGCTGGATTCCCAAAATTCTCAGATACACAGTTCAAGAAGAATATTGATTTATATTTTCAAATCTAATGTTATTTGTCACATGCGCTGACTGCAACCGGTGTAGCACTTACTATTAAATGCTTACTTAAAAGCCCTTAACCAACAATGCAGTTTTAAGAAAAATAAGAGTTAAGAAAATATTTACTAAATAAACTAAAGTGATTTTGCATAGAAAATAAACAGCGAGCAGCAGCAGCAGTGTAAAAACAAAGGAGGTCAATGCAAATAGTACTGTTCAGCAGTCTTATGGCTTGGGGGTAGAAGCTGTTCAGCAGTCTGATGGCTTGGGGGTAGAAGCTGTTCAGCAGTCTGATGGCTTGGGGGTAGAAGCTGTTCAGCAGTCTTATGGCTTGGGGGTAGAAGCTGTTCAGCAGTCTTATGGCTTGGGGGTAGAAGCTGTTCAGCAGTCTTATGGCTTGGGGGTAGAAGCTGTTCAGCAGTCTTATGGCTTGGGGGTAGAAGCTGTTCAGCAGTCTGATGGCTTGGGGGTAGAAGCTGTTCAGCAGTCTTATGGCTTGGGGGTAGAAGCTGTTCAGCAGTCTGATGGCTTGGGGTAGAAGCTGTTCAGCAGTCTGATGGCTTGGGGGTAGAAGCTGTTCAGCAGTCTTATGGCTTGGGGGTAGAAGCTGTTCAGCAGTCTTATGGCTTGGGGGTAGAAGCTGTTCAGCAGTCTTATGGCTTGGGGTAGAAGCTGTTCAGTAGTCTTATGGCTTGGGGGTAGAAGCTGTTCAGCAGTCTTATGGCTTGGGGGTAGAAGCTGTTCAGCAGTCTTATGGCTTGGGGGTAGAAGCTGTTCAGCAGTCTTATGGCTTGGGGGTAGAAGCTGTTCAGTAGTCTTATGGCTTGGGGGTAGAAGCTGTTCAGCAGTCTTATGGCTTGGGGGTAGAAGCTGTTCAGCAGTCTTATGGCTTGGGGGTAGAAGCTGTTCAGTAGTCTTATGGCTTGGGGGTAGAAGCTGTTCAGCAGTCTTATGGCTTGGGGGTAGAAGCTGTTCAGCAGTCTTATGGCTTGGGGGTAGAAGCTGTTCAGCAGTCTTATGGCTTGGGGGTAGAAGCTGTTCAGCAGTCTTATGGCTTGGGGGTAGAAGCTGTTCAGCAGTCTGATGGCTTGGGGGTAGAAGCTGTTCAGCAGTCTTATGGCTTGGGGGTAGAAGCTGTTCAGCAGTCTTATGGCTTGGGGGTAGAAGCTGTTCAGCAGTCTGATGGCTTGGGGTTAGAAGCTGTTCAGCAGTCTTATGGCTTGGGGGTAGAAGCTGTTCAGCAGTCTTATGGCTTGGGGGTAGAAGCTGTTCAGCAGTCTTATGGCTTGGGGTAGAAGCTGTTCAGTAGTCTTATGGCTTGGGGGTAGAAGCTGTTCAGCAGTCTTATGGCTTGGGGGTAGAAGCTGTTCAGCAGTCTTATGGCTTGGGGGTAGAAGCTGTTCAGTAGTCTTATGGCTTGGGGGTAGAAGCTGTTCAGCAGTCTTATGGCTTGGGGGTAGAAGCTGTTCAGCAGTCTTATGGCTTGGGGGTAGAAGCTGTTCAGCAGTCTTATGGCTTGGGGGTAGAAGCTGTTCAGCAGTCTTATGGCTTGGGGGTAGAAGCTGTTCAGCAGTCTGATGGCTTGGGGTAGAAGCTGTTCAGCAGTCTTATGGCTTGGGGGTAGAAGCTGTTCAGCAGTCTTATGGCTTGGGGTAGAAGCTGTTCAGCAGTCTGATGGCTTGGGGGTAGAAGCTGTTCAGCAGTCTTATGGCTTGGGGGTAGAAGCTGTTCAGCAGTCTTATGGCTTGGGGGTAGAAGCTGTTCAGCAGTCTTATGGCTTGGGGGTAGAAGCTGTTCAGTAGTCTTATGGCTTGGGGGTAGAAGCTGTTCAGCAGTCTTATGGCTTGGGGGTAGAAGCTGTTCAGCAGTCTTATGGCTTGGGGGTAGAAGCTGTTCAGTAGTCTTATGGCTTGGGGGTAGAAGCTGTTCAGCAGTCTTATGGCTTGGGGGTAGAAGCTGTTCAGTAGTCTTATGGCTTGGGGGTAGAAGCTGTTCAGCAGTCTTATGGCTTGGGGGTAGAAGCTGTTCAGCAGTCTTATGGCTTGGGGGTAGAAGCTGTTCAGCAGTCTTATGGCTTGGGGGTAGAAGCTGTTCAGCAGTCTTATGGCTTGGGGGTAGAAGCTGTTCAGCAGTCTGATGGCTTGGGGTAGAAGCTGTTCAGCAGTCTTATGGCTTGGGGGTAGAAGCTGTTCAGCAGTCTTATGGCTTGGGGTAGAAGCTGTTCAGTAGTCTTATGGCTTGGGGGTAGAAGCTGTTCAGCAGTCTTATGGCTTGGGGGTAGAAGCTGTTCAGCAGTCTTATGGCTTGGGGGTAGAAGCTGTTCAGCAGTCTTATGGCTTGGGGGTAGAAGCTGTTCAGCAGTCTTATGGCTTGGGGGTAGAAGCTGTTCAGCAGTCTTATGGCTTGGGGGTAGAAGCTGTTCAGCAGTCTTATGGCTTGGGGGTAGAAGCTGTTCAGCAGTCTTATGGCTTGGGGGTAGAAGCTGTTCAGCAGTCTTATGGCTTGGGGGTAGAAGCTGTTCAGCAGTCTTATGGCTTGGGGGTAGAAGCTGTTCAGCAGTCTTATGGCTTGGGGGTAGAAGCTGTTCAGCAGTCTTATGGCTTGGGGTAGAAGCTGTTCAGCAGTCTTATGGCTTGGGGGTAGAAGCTGTTCAGCAGTCTGATGGCTTGGGGGTAGAAGCTGTTCAGCAGTCTGATGGCTTGGGGGTAGAAGCTGTTCAGCAGTCTTATGGCTTGGGGGTAGAAGCTGTTCAGCAGTCTTATGGCTTGGGGGTAGAAGCTGTTCAGCAGTCTGATGGCTTGGGGGTAGAAGCTGTTCAGCAGTCTTATGGCTTGGGGTAGAAGCTGTTCAGTAGTCTTATGGCTTGGGGGTAGAAGCTGTTCAGCAGTCTTATGGCTTGGGGGTAGAAGCTGTTCAGTAGTCTTATGGCTTGGGGGTAGAAGCTGTTCAGCAGTCTTATGGCTTGGGGGTAGAAGCTGTTCAGCAGTCTTATGGCTTGGGGGTAGAAGCTGTTCAGCAGTCTTATGGCTTGGGGGTAGAAGCTGTTCAGTAGTCTTATGGCTTGGGGGTAGAAGCTGTTCAGCAGTCTTATGGCTTGGGGGTAGAAGCTGTTCAGCAGTCTTATGGCTTGGGGGTAGAAGCTGTTCAGTAGTCTTATGGCTTGGGGGTAGAAGCTGTTCAGCAGTCTTATGGCTTGGGGGTAGAAGCTGTTCAGCAGTCTTATGGCTTGGGGGTAGAAGCTGTTCAGCAGTCTTATGGCTTGGGGGTAGAAGCTGTTCAGCAGTCTTATGGCTTGGGGGTAGAAGCTGTTCAGCAGTCTGATGGCTTGGGGGTAGAAGCTGTTCAGCAGTCTTATGGCTTGGGGTAGAAGCTGTTCAGCAGTCTTATGGCTTGGGGGTAGAAGCTGTTCAGCAGTCTGATGGCTTGGGGGTTAGAAGCTGTTCAGCAGTCTTATGGCTTGGGGGTAGAAGCTGTTCAGCAGTCTTATGGCTTGGGGTAGAAGCTGTTCAGCAGTCTTATGGCTTGGGGGTAGAAGCTGTTCAGTAGTCTTATGGCTTGGGGGTAGAAGCTGTTCAGCAGTCTTATGGCTTGGGGGTAGAAGCTGTTCAGCAGTCTTATGGCTTGGGGGTAGAAGCTGTTCAGTAGTCTTATGGCTTGGGGGTAGAAGCTGTTCAGCAGTCTTATGGCTTGGGGGTAGAAGCTGTTCAGCAGTCTTATGGCTTGGGGGTAGAAGCTGTTCAGCAGTCTTATGGCTTGGGGGTAGAAGCTGTTCAGCAGTCTTATGGCTTGGGGGTAGAAGCTGTTCAGCAGTCTGATGGCTTGGGGGTAGAAGCTGTTCAGCAGTCTTATGGCTTGGGGGTAGAAGCTGTTCAGCAGTCTTATGGCTTGGGGGTAGAAGCTGTTCAGCAGTCTGATGGCTTGGGGGTTAGAAGCTGTTCAGCAGTCTTATGGCTTGGGGGTAGAAGCTGTTCAGCAGTCTTATGGCTTGGGGGTAGAAGCTGTTCAGCAGTCTTATGGCTTGGGGGTAGAAGCTGTTCAGTAGTCTTATGGCTTGGGGGTAGAAGCTGTTCAGCAGTCTTATGGCTTGGGGGTAGAAGCTGTTCAGCAGTCTTATGGCTTGGGGGTAGAAGCTGTTCAGCAGTCTTATGGCTTGGGGGTAGAAGCTGTTCAGCAGTCTTATGGCTTGGGGGTAGAAGCTGTTCAGCAGTCTTATGGCTTGGGGGTAGAAGCTGTTCAGCAGTCTTATGGCTTGGGGTAGAAGCTGTTCAGTCTTATGTCTTAGGGGTAGAAGCTGTTCAGCAGTCTTATGGCTTAGGGGTAGAAGCTGTTCAGCAGTCTTATGGCTTGGGGGTAGAAGCTGTTCAGCAGTCTTATGGCTTGGGGGTAGAAGCTGTTCAGCAGTCTGATGGCTTGGGGGTAGAAGCTGTTCAGCAGTCTTATGGCTTGGGGGTAGAAGCTGTTCAGCAGTCTTATGGCTTGGGGGTAGAAGCTGTTCAGCAGTCTTATGGCTTGGGGGTAGAAGCTGTTCAGCAGTCTTATGGCTTGGGGGTAGAAGCTGTTCAGCAGTCTTATGGCTTGGGGGTAGAAGCTGTTCAGCAGTCTTATGGCTTGGGGTAGAAGCTGTTCAGCAGTCTTATGGCTTCGGGGTAGAAGCTGTTCAGCAGTCTTATGGCTTGGGGGTAGAAGCTGTTCAGCAGTCTGATGGCTTGGGGGTAGAAGCTGTTCAGCAGTCTTATGGCTTGGGGGTAGAAGCTGTTCAGCAGTCTTATGGCTTGGGGGTAGAAGCTGTTCAGCAGTCTTATGGCTTGGGGTAGAAGCTGTTCAGCAGTCTTATGGCTTGGGGTAGAAGCTGTTCAGCAGTCTTATGGCTTGGGGGTAGAAGCTGTTCAGCAGTCTTATGGCTTGGGGTAGAAGCTGTTCAGCAGTCTTATGGCTTGGGGGTAGAAGCTGTTCAGCAGTCTTATGGCTTGGGGGTAGAAGCTGTTCAGCAGTCTTATGGCTTGGGGGTAGAAGCTGTTCAGCAGTCTTATGGCTTGGGGGTAGAAGCTGTTCAGCAGTCTTATGGCTTGGGGGTAGAAGCTGTTCAGCAGTCGTATGGCTTGGGGGTAGAAGCTGTTCAGCAGTCTTATGGCTTGGGGGTAGAAGCTGTTCAGCAGTCTTATGGCTTGGGGGTAGAAGCTGTTCAGCAGTCTTATGGCTTGGGGGTAGAAGCTGTTCAGCAGTCTTATGGCTTGGGGGTAGAAGCTGTTCAGCAGTCTTATGGCTTGGGGGTAGAAGCTGTTCAGCAGTCTTATGGCTTGGGGGTAGAAGCTGTTCAGCAGTCTTATGGCTTGGGGGTAGAAGCTGTTCAGCAGTCTTATGGCTTGGGGGTAGAAGCTGTTCAGCAGTCTTATGGCTTGGGGGTAGAAGCTGTTCAGCAGTCTTATGGCTTGGGGTAGAAGCTGTTCAGCAGTCTTATGGCTTGGGGTAGAAGCTGTTCAGCAGTCTTATGGCTTGGGGGTAGAAGCTGTTCAGCAGTCTGATGGCTTGGGGGTAGAAGCTGTTCAGCAGTCTTATGGCTTGGGGTAGAAGCTGTTCAGCAGTCTTATGGCTTGGGGGTAGAAGCTGTTCAGCAGTCTTATGGCTTGGGGGTAGAAGCTGTTCAGCAGTCTTATGGCTTGGGGTAGAAGCTGTTCAGCAGTCTTATGGCTTGGGGGTAGAAGCTGTTCAGCAGTCTTATGGCAGGGGTAGAAGCTGTTCAGCAGTCTTATGGCTTGGGGGTAGAAGCTGTTCAGCAGTCTGATGGCTTGGGGGTAGAAGCTGTTCAGCAGTCTTATGGCTTGGGGGTAGAAGCTGTTCAGCAGTCTTATGGCTTGGGGGTAGAAGCTGTTCAGCAGTCTGATGGCTTGGGGGTAGAAGCTGTTCAGCAGTCTTATGGCTTGGGGTAGAAGCTGTTCAGCAGTCTTATGGCTTGGGGGTAGAAGCTGTTCAGCAGTCTGATGGCTTGGGGTAGAAGCTGTTCAGCAGTCTTATGGCTTGGGGGTAGAAGCTGTTCAGCAGTCTGATGGCTTGGGGGTAGAAGCTGTTCAGCAGTCTGATGGCTTGGGGGTAGAAGCTGTTCAGCAGTCTTATGGCTTGGGGTAGAAGCTGTTCAGCAGTCTGATGGCTTGGGGGTAGAAGCTGTTCAGCAGTCTTATGGCTTGGGGGTAGAAGCTGTTCAGCAGTCTTATGGCTTGGGGGTAGAAGCTGTTCAGCAGTCTTATGGCTTGGGGGTAGAAGCTGTTCAGCAGTCTTATGGCTTGGGGTAGAAGCTGTTCAGCAGTCTTATGGCTTGGGGGTAGAAGCTGTTCAGCAGTCTGATGGCTTAGGGGTAGAAGCTGTTCAGCAGTCTTATGGCTTGGGGGTAGAAGCTGTTCAGCAGTCTTATGGCTTGGGGGTAGAAGCTGTTCAGCAGTCTGATGGCTTGGGGGTAGAAGCTGTTCAGCAGTCTGATGGCTTGGGGGTAGAAGCTGTTCAGCAGTCTTATGGCTTGGGGGTAGAAGCTGTTCAGCAGTCTTATGGCTTGGGGGTAGAAGCTGTTCAGCAGTCTTATGGCTTGGGGGTAGAAGCTGTTCAGCAGTCTTATGGCTTGGGGGTAGAAGCTGTTCAGCAGTCTTATGGCTTGGGGGTAGAAGCTGTTCAGCAGTCTTATGGCTTGGGGGTAGAAGCTGTTCAGCAGTCTTATGGCTTGGGGGTAGAAGCTGTTCAGCAGTCTTATGGCTTGGGGGTAGAAGCTGTTCAGCAGTCTTATGGCTTGGGGGTAGAAGCTGTTCAGCAGTCTTATGGCTTGGGGGTAGAAGCTGTTCAGCAGTCTGATGGCTTGGGGTTAGAAGCTGTTCAGCAGTCTTATGGCTTGGGGTAGAAGCTGTTCAGCAGTCTTATGGCTTGGGGGTAGAAGCTGTTCAGCAGTCTTATGGCTTGGGGGTAGAAGCTGTTCAGTAGTCTTATGGCTTGGGGGTAGAAGCTGTTCAGCAGTCTTATGGCTTGGGGGTAGAAGCTGTTCAGCAGTCTTATGGCTTGGGGGTAGAAGCTGTTCAGTAGTCTTATGGCTTGGGGGTAGAAGCTGTTCAGCAGTCTTATGGCTTGGGGGTAGAAGCTGTTCAGCAGTCTTATGGCTTGGGGGTAGAAGCTGTTCAGCAGTCTTATGGCTTGGGGGTAGAAGCTGTTCAGCAGTCTTATGGCTTTGGGGTAGAAGCTGTTCAGCAGTCTGATGGCTTGGGGTAGAAGCTGTTCAGCAGTCTTATGGCTTGGGGTAGAAGCTGTTCAGCAGTCTTATGGCTTGGGGGTAGAAGCTGTTCAGTAGTCTTATGGCTTGGGGTAGAAGCTGTTCAGCAGTCTTATGGCTTGGGGGTAGAAGCTGTTCAGCAGTCTTATGGCTTGGGGGTAGAAGCTGTTCAGCAGTCTTATGGCTTGGGGGTAGAAGCTGTTCAGCAGTCTTATGGCTTGGGGGTAGAAGCTGTTCAGCAGTCTTATGGCTTGGGGGTAGAAGCTGTTCAGCAGTCTTATGGCTTGGGGGTAGAAGCTGTTCAGCAGTCTTATGGCTTGGGGGTAGAAGCTGTTCAGCAGTCTTATGGCTTGGGGGTAGAAGCTGTTCAGCAGTCTTATGGCTTGGGGGGTAGAAGCTGTTCAGCAGTCTGATGGCTTGGGGGTAGAAGCTGTTCAGCAGTCTTATGGCTTGGGGGTAGAAGCTGTTCAGCAGTCTTATGGCTTGGGGGTAGAAGCTGTTCAGCAGTCTTATGGCTTGGGGGTAGAAGCTGTTCAGCAGTCTTATGGCTTGGGGGTAGAAGCTGTTCAGCAGTCTTATGGCTTGGGGGTAGAAGCTGTTCAGCAGTCTTATGGCTTGGGGTAGAAGCTGTTCAGCAGTCTTATGGCTGGGGGTAGAAGCTGTTCAGCAGTCTTATGGCTTGGGGTAGAAGCTGTTCAGCAGTCTGATGGCTTGGGGGTAGAAGCTGTTCAGCAGTCTTATGGCTTGGGGGTAGAAGCTGTTCAGCAGTCTTATGGCTTGGGGTAGAAGCTGTTCAGCAGTCTTATGGCTTGGGGTAGAAGCTGTTCAGCAGTCTTATGGCTTGGGGGTAGAAGCTGTTCAGCAGTCTTATGGCTTGGGGGTAGAAGCTGTTCAGCAGTCTTATGGCTTGGGGTAGAAGCTGTTCAGCAGTCTTATGGCTTGGGGTAGAAGCTGTTCAGCAGTCTTATGGCTTGGGGGTAGAAGCTGTTCAGCAGTCTTATGGCTTGGGGGTAGAAGCTGTTCAGCAGTCTTATGGCTTGGGGGTAGAAGCTGTTCAGCAGTCTTATGGCTTGGGGGTAGAAGCTGTTCAGCAGTCTTATGGCTTGGGGTAGAAGCTGTTCAGCAGTCTTATGGCTTGGGGGTAGAAGCTGTTCAGCAGTCTTATGGCTTGGGGGTAGAAGCTGTTCAGCAGTCTTATGGCTTGGGGGTAGAAGCTGTTCAGCAGTCTTATGGCTTGGGGGTAGAAGCTGTTCAGCAGTCTTATGGCTTGGGGGTAGAAGCTGTTCAGCAGTCTTATGGCTTGGGGGTAGAAGCTGTTCAGCAGTCTTATGGCTTGGGGTAGAAGCTGTTCAGCAGTCTTATGGCTTGGGGGTAGAAGCTGTTCAGCAGTCTTATGGCTTGGGGTAGAAGCTGTTCAGCAGTCTTATGGCTTGGGGGTAGAAGCTGTTCAGCAGTCTTATGGCTTGGGGGTAGAAGCTGTTCAGCAGTCTTATGGCTTGGGGGTAGAAGCTGTTCAGCAGTCTTATGGCTTGGGGGTAGAAGCTGTTCAGCAGTCTTATGGCTTGGGGGTAGAAGCTGTTCAGCAGTCTTATGGCTTGGGGGTAGAAGCTGTTCAGCAGTCTTATGGCTTGGGGTAGAAGCTGTTCAGCAGTCTTATGGCTTGGGGGTAGAAGCTGTTCAGCAGTCTTATGGCTTGGGGGTAGAAGCTGTTCAGCAGTCTTATGGCTTGGGGTAGAAGCTGTTCAGCAGTCTTATGGCTTGGGGGTAGAAGCTGTTCAGCAGTCTGATGGCTTGGGGGTAGAAGCTGTTCAGCAGTCTTATGGCTTGGGGTAGAAGCTGTTCAGCAGTCTTATGGCTTGGGGGTAGAAGCTGTTCAGCAGTCTGATGGCTTGGGGGTAGAAGCTGTTCAGCAGTCTTATGGCTTGGGGGTAGAAGCTGTTCAGCAGTCTTATGGCTTGGGGGTAGAAGCTGTTCAGCAGTCTTATGGCTTGGGGGTAGAAGCTGTTCAGCAGTCTTATGGCTTGGGGGTAGAAGCTGTTCAGCAGTCTGATGGCTTGGGGGTAGAAGCTGTTCAGCAGTCTGATGGCTTGGGGGTAGAAGCTGTTCAGCAGTCTTATGGCTTGGGGGTAGAAGCTGTTCAGCAGTCTGATGGCTTGGGGGTAGAAGCTGTTCAGCAGTCTTATGGCTTGGGGTAGAAGCTGTTCAGCAGTCTTATGGCTTGGGGGTAGAAGCTGTTCAGCAGTCTTATGGCTTGGGGGTAGAAGCTGTTCAGCAGTCTTATGGCTTGGGGGTAGAAGCTGTTCAGCAGTCTTATGGCTTGGGGTAGAAGCTGTTCAGCAGTCTGATGGCTTGGGGTAGAAGCTGTTCAGCAGTCTATGGCTTGGGGGTAGAAGCTGTTCAGCAGTCTTATGGCTTGGGGGTAGAAGCTGTTCAGCAGTCTTATGGCTTGGGGGTAGAAGCTGTTCAGCAGTCTGATGGCTTGGGGGTAGAAGCTGTTCAGCAGTCTTATGGCTTGGGGGTAGAAGCTGTTCAGCAGTCTTATGGCTTGGGGGTAGAAGCTGTTCAGCAGTCTTATGGCTTGGGGGTAGAAGCTGTTCAGCAGTCTTATGGCTTGGGGGTAGAAGCTGTTCAGCAGTCTTATGGCTTGGGGTAGAAGCTGTTCAGCAGTCTTATGGCTTGGGGGTAGAAGCTGTTCAGCAGTCTTATGGCTTGGGGGTAGAAGCTGTTCAGCAGTCTTATGGCTTGGGGGTAGAAGCTGTTCAGCAGTCTTATGGCTTGGGGGTAGAAGCTGTTCAGCAGTCTTATGGCTTGGGGGTAGAAGCTGTTCAGCAGTCTTATGGCTTGGGGGTAGAAGCTGTTCAGCAGTCTTATGGCTTGGGGGTAGAAGCTGTTCAGCAGTCTTATGGCTTGGGGGTAGAAGCTGTTCAGCAGTCTTATGGCTTGGGGGTAGAAGCTGTTCAGCAGTCTTATGGCTTGGGGGTAGAAGCTGTTCAGCAGTCTTATGGCTTGGGGGTAGAAGCTGTTCAGCAGTCTTATGGCTTGGGGGTAGAAGCTGTTCAGCAGTCTTATGGCTTGGGGGTAGAAGCTGTTCAGCAGTCTGATGGCTTGGGGGTAGAAGCTGTTCAGCAGTCTGATGGCTTGGGGGTAGAAGCTGTTCAGCAGTCTTATGGCTTGGGGTAGAAGCTGTTCAGCAGTCTTATGGCTTGGGGTAGAAGCTGTTCAGCAGTCTGATGGCTTGGGGGTAGAAGCTGTTCAGCAGTCTTATGGCTTGGGGGTAGAAGCTGTTCAGCAGTCTTATGGCTTGGGGGTAGAAGCTGTTCAGCAGTCTTATGGCTTGGGGTAGAAGCTGTTCAGCAGTCTTATGGCTTGGGGTAGAAGCTGTTCAGCAGTCTTATGGCTTGGGGGTAGAAGCTGTTCAGCAGTCTTATGGCTTGGGGTAGAAGCTGTTCAGCAGTCTTATGGCTTGGGGGTAGAAGCTGTTCAGCAGTCTTATGGCTTGGGGGTAGAAGCTGTTCAGCAGTCTTATGGCTTGGGGTAGAAGCTGTTCAGCAGTCTTATGGCTTGGGGGTAGAAGCTGTTCAGCAGTCTTATGGCTTGGGGGTAGAAGCTGTTCAGCAGTCTTATGGCTTGGGGTAGAAGCTGTTCAGCAGTCTTATGGCTTGGGGGTAGAAGCTGTTCAGCAGTCTTATGGCTTGGGGGTAGAAGCTGTTCAGCAGTCTTATGGCTTGGGGTAGAAGCTGTTCAGCAGTCTTATGGCTTGGGGGTAGAAGCTGTTCAGCAGTCTTATGGCTTGGGGGTAGAAGCTGTTCAGCAGTCTTATGGCTTGGGGTAGAAGCTGTTCAGCAGTCTTATGGCTTGGGGGTAGAAGCTGTTCAGCAGTCTTATGGCTTGGGGGTAGAAGCTGTTCAGCAGTCTTATGGCTTGGGGGTAGAAGCTGTTCAGCAGTCTTATGGCTTGGGGTAGAAGCTGTTCAGCAGTCTTATGGCTTGGGGGTAGAAGCTGTTCAGCAGTCTTATGGCTTGGGGGTAGAAGCTGTTCAGCAGTCTTATGGCTTGGGGGTAGAAGCTGTTCAGCAGTCTTATGGCTTGGGGGTAGAAGCTGTTCAGCAGTCTTATGGCTTGGGGGTAGAAGCTGTTCAGCAGTCTTATGGCTTGGGGGTAGAAGCTGTTCAGCAGTCTTATGGCTTGGGGGTAGAAGCTGTTCAGCAGTCTTATAGCTTGGGGGTAGAAGCTGTTAAGGAGCATTTTGGACCTAGACTTGGCACTCTGGTACCGCTTGCCGTGCAGTAGCAGAGAGAACAGTATTTGACTAAGGCGGCTGGAGCAATTTTGTTGGCCTTCTTCTGACATCGCCTGGTATAGTGGTTCTGGATGGTAGGAAGTTTGCCCCCAGTGATGTACTGGGCTGTACGCACTACCCTCTGTAGTGCCGTGCGGGCGGATGCCGAGCATTTGCCATACCAGGCAGTGATGCAACCAGTCAGGATGCTCTAGATGGTGCAGCTGTAGAACATTTTGAAGATATAATGACCCATGGCAAAGCTTTTCAGTCTCTTGAGGACAAATAGGCGTTGTCTTGCCCTCTTCACGACTGTCTGTCATAGGTGTGTTTGGAACATGATAGTTTGTTGGTGATGTGGACACCAAGAAAGTTGGAGCTCTCGACCTGCTCCACTACAGTCTCATCGATGTGAATGGTGGTTTGCGTGGCCTTCCTTTTCCTCTAGTCCACGATCATCTCCTTTGTCTTAATCACATTGTGGGAGAGGTTGTTGTCCTGGCACCACACGGCCAGGTCTCTGACCTCCTCCCTATCGGCTGTCTCGACGTTGCCATTGTCGTTGGCAAACTCATTGTCGTTGGAGTTGTGCTTGGTCACGCAGTTGTGGGTGAACAGGGAGTACAGGAGGGGACTAAGCATGCGCCCCTGAGGGGCCTCTGTGTTGAGGATCAGCGTGGAAGATGTTGCTGCCTACCTTTACCACCTGGGGCCGGCCGTCAGAAAATCCAGGATCCAGTTGCAGAGGGAGGTGTTTAGTCCCAGGGTCCTTAGCTTAGTGATGAGTTTAGTGATGAGCTTTGAGCACACTATGGTGCTGAAAGCTGAGCTGTAGTCAATGAACCGCATTCTCACATAAGTGTTCCTTTTGTCCAGGTGGGAAAGGGCAGTGTGGAGTGCAATAGAGATTGTGTCATCGGTGGATCTATTGGGGCGGTATGCGAACTGGAGTGGGTCTAGGATTTCTGGGATGATAGTGTTGATGTAAGCCATGACCAGCCTTTCAAAGCGCTTCATTGCTACAGACGTGAGTTCTACGGGTTGATAGTCATTTCAGCAGGTTACCATGGCATTCTTGGGCACATTGACTATGGTGGCCTGCTTGAAACATGTAGGTATTACAGACTTGGTCAGGGTCTGGTGGAAAATGTCAGTGAAAAATCAAATCAAATGTATTTGTCACATACACATGGTTAGCAGATGTTAATGCGAGTGTAGCGAAATGCTTGTTCTTCTAGTTCCGACAATGCAGTGAAGTGAAGACACTTGCAAAACGTCCTGATAATCTGTCTGGCCCTGCGGCCTTGTGAATGTTGACCTGTTTAAAGGTCTTACTCATCTGCTATGAAGAGCATGATCACACAGTCATCCAGAACAGTTGGTGCTCTCATGCATGCCTCAGTGTTGCTTGCCTCGAAGCATAGAAGTCATATATCACATCTGGAATCCTTGTGTCACTGGGAAGCTCGCGGCTGGTCTTCCCTTTTGTAGTCCATAATAGTCTGTACCTTACCCTAAGTTTCTTGAACGGAGCATGCTTATCTGCAATAGAGTGTAGCAAATAAGTAAACCAATTTAGGGCCTGATCCAAGTCAGAGATATCTGACACAATCCCCCCATTCATACATTCCCAGATCAGACAATAATTGTTGCTCATTGAAGTTCCTATAATTTCTCTTTGTAATAATGTGAGGCCAAGATTTAGGTAGCTTTCCATCTCTTATGCAGGCAACGGACAATGGTGACTAAACTCATTAACAAATATTCCATTGGCTGTATACTTATAAAGGGCATTTGTCAAAATAATATGTACAGTGGCATGTGAAAGTATTCACCCCCCTTGGCATTTTTCCTATTCTGTTGCCTTACAACCTGGAATTAAAATAGATTTTTGGGAGGTTTGTAACATTTGATTTACACAACATGCTTACCACTTTGAAGATGCAAAATTAATTGTGAAACAAACACCATATAAGACAAATAAACGGAACTTGAGCGTGCATAACTATATTCACCACCCCCCCCCCCCAAGTCAATACTTTGTTGACCCACCTTTTGCAGAAATTACAGTTGCAAGTCTTTTATTTTTTTATTTCACCTTTATTTAACCAGGCAGATTAGTTGAGAACAAGTTCTCATTTACAACTGCGACCTGGACAAGATAAAGCAAAGCAGTGTGAACAGACAACAACAGAGAGTTACACATGGAGTAAACAATAAACAAGCCAATAACACAATAAACAAGTCAATGACACAGTAGAAAAAAATCAAGTCTATATACATTGTGTGCAAAAGGCATGAGGAGGTAGGCAATAAATAGGCCATAGGAGCGAATAATTACAATTTAGCAGATTAACACTGGAGCGATAAATGAGCAGATGATGATGTGCAAGTAGAGATTTTCATTTTTTTATTTCACCTTTATTTAACCAGGTAGGCTAGTTGAGAACAAGTTCTCATTTACAACTGCGACCTGGCCAAGATAAAGCATAGCAGTGTGAACAGACAACAACAGAGTTACACATGGAGTAAACAATAAACAAGTCAATAACACAGTAGAAAAAAAGTCTATATACATTGTGTGCAAAAGGCATGAGGAGGTAGGCGAATAATTACAATTTAGCAGATTAACACTGGAGTGATAAATGATCAGATGATCATGTGCAAGTAGAGATACTGGTGTGCAAAAGAGCAGAAAAGTAAATTAAATAAAAACAGTATGGGGATGAGGTAGGTAGATTGGGTGGGCTATATACAGATGGACTATGTACAGCCGCAGCGATCGTTTAGCTGCTCAGATAGTTGGTGAGGGAAATAAAAGTCTCCAACTTCAGCGATTTTTGCAATTCGTTCCAGTCACTGGCAGCAGAGAACTGGAAGGAAAGGCGGCCAAATGAGATGTTGGCTTTGGGGATGCTCAGTGAGATATACCTGCTGCAACGTGTACTACGGGTGGGTGTTGTTATCGTGAACTGAGATAAGGCGGAGCTTTACCTAGCATAGAGTTATAGATAACCCGGAGCCAATGGGTCTGGCGATGAATATGTAGCGAGGGCCAGCCGACTAGAGCATACAGGTCGCAGTGGTGGGTGGTATAAGGGGATTTGGTAACAAAACGGATGGCGCTGTGATAGACTGCATCCAGTTTGCTGAGTAGAGTATTGGAAGCTATTTTGTAGATGACATCGCCAAAGTCAAGGATCGGTAGGATAGTCAGTTTTACTAGGGTACGTTTGGCGGAGTGAGTGAAGGAGGCTTTGTTGCGAAATAGAAAGCCGATTCTAGATTTTATTTTTGATTGGAGACTGTAAACTCTGGAAGGAGAGTTTACAGTCTAGCCGGACACCTAGGTATTTATAGTTGTCCACATATTCTAGGTCGGAACCGTCCAAGGTGGTGATGCTAGTCGGGCGGAAGCGGGCAACAAACGGTTGTAAAACCAAATGCATGCTTTTCTAGCGTTTAAGAGCAGTTGGAGGCCACGGAAGGAGTGTTGTATGGCATTGAAGCTTGTTTGGAGGTTAGATAGCACAGTGTCCAGGGAAGGGCCAGAAGTATACAGAATGGTGTCGTCTGCATAGAGGTTTATCAGGGAATCGCAGCAAGATCGACATCATTGATATATACAGAGAAAAGAGTCGGCCCGATAATTTAACCCTGTGGTACCCCCATAGAGATTGCCAGAGGTCCAGACAAGTTGCCAGAGAGTGGTCTCTTTGGGTATGTCTCTATAAGCTGGGCACATCTAGCCACTCAGATTTTTGCTCATTCTTCAAGGCAGAACTGCTCCAGCTCCTTCAAGTTGGATGGGTTCCGCTGGTGTACAGCAATCTTTAAGTCATACCACAGATTCTCAATTGGATTGAGGTCTGGGCTTTGACTAGGCCATTCCAAGACATTTAAATGTTTCCCCTTAAACCACCCGAGTGTTACTTTAGCAGTATGCTTAGGGTCATTGTCCTGCTCGAAAGTGAACCTCCGTACCAGACTCAAATCTCTGGAAGACTGAAACAGGTTTCTCTCAAGAATTTCCCCGTATTTAGCACCATCCATCATTCCTTCAATTCTGACCAGTTTCCCAGTCCATGCCAATGGAAAAACGTCCCCCCTCATGATGCTGCCACCACTGTGCTTCACTGTGGGGATGTTGTTCTCGGGGTGATGAGGGGTGTTGGGTTTGCGCCAGACATAGCGTTTTCCTTGATGTCCAAAAAGGGGAGAAAAATCAGATCTGAAAAGAGTACCTTCTTCCATATGTTTGGGGGTCTCCCACATGCCTTTTGGCGAAGCGCAAACGTGTTTGCTTATTTTCTTCTTTAAACAATGGCTTTTTTTCTGGCTAATCTTTCGTAAAGCCCAGCTCTGTGGAGTGTATGGCTTAAAATGGTCCTATGGACAGATACTCCATTCTCCGCTGTGGAACTTGGCAGCTCCTTCAGGGTTATCTTTGGTCTCTTTGTTGCCTCTGATTAATACCCTCCTTGCCTGGTCCATGAGTATTGGTGGGCAGCCCTCTCTTGGCAGGTTTGTTGCGGTGCCATATTTTTTTATAATGGATTTAATGGTGCTCCGTGGGATGTTCAAAGTTTCTGATATTTTTTATAACCCATCCCTGATCTGTACCTCTCCACAACTTTGTCCCTGACCTGTTTGGAGAGCTCCTTGGTCTTCGTGGTGACGCTTGCTTGGTAGTGCCCCTTGCTTAGTGGTGTTGCAGACTCTGGGGCCTTTTGTGACAGGTCATGTGACACTAGAAGGCACACAGGTGGAGTTTATTTAACAAGTTATTTGACTTCTGAAGATAATTGGTTGCACCAGATCTTATTTAGGGGCTTCATAGCAAATCGGGTAAATACAAGTGCACATATTTTTTACAAAATAGGAAAAACTCCAAGGGCGATGAATACTTTTGCAAGGCACTGTAAAATAGATTTTTCAGTGTGTTTAAAGTTGAGGCGGCTTCGTTCAGTTATCAAATGAGGCTGAAAGATATCAGCATATCAGAAACTGACATGAACTAATCCAGATTAATATCACCCAAAATTAATCTTTCAGATTCACCAAGTTAGATAGCATGTCAGACAATTGGCGAAGAGCACATGTTGAAAATGTAAGTTGTCTTTTGTAAATCTGACGACACCTTCACCTCTGCCAGATCTATAACCAGCCAGAGACACGTCAGTATCCGGCACAGTCTTCTTTAGCCAAGTTTCAGATATTACCAGAATTTCCACGTTAGTTTGAGAAGCCCAAATTATATATAGGGGCACCAGGTGAGGTAAGTCTAGGAAAAGACAATAAGATACACACACACACACACCAATACCAATACATCTGAAAAGACTGGGGATTTATTTTAATCAAAGTCAAAACATTCAGGTCCACTTAAGGTGAAGACTAACTGTCACCTTTGACCTCTTACCTCTGCAGGCCCTCCGGCTGTCCTCTCTGCTGTGTCCTGGCTTCTGACTGCTGATTGGAACTGGCCTGGTGTGCTTATAGGTGTGTGAGAGATTGTAAGGAGATGAAGTCCAGTATGCGTCAGTGGCGGAGGCTGCTATTGGTGGGCATTTTGGCATGGGCCCTCCTCTTCCTGGCTCTGCTCTCCTACTTCCTGGATACCCCTGTGCACAACGAGCCCCTGACCTCCGCCAGCTCCTCGCTCTCCCAGCACCCCGACACACGTCGCCTGGCCTCCATCCAAGGCGCCTCCCACCAGCAGCACCGCTCCATCATGGGCTCCCAGCCCGAACCCACCTACAACACCTTTACCACAGAATATCCCGACCAAGACCCTAACCATTACCCAGACTCCGAGCCTAGCTCCTCCTCCACCACCCCTGAGCCTGGCCTGGAGCTGAGCTACGGGACCAGCCAAGAGACAGAGGGGGGCAGCCGCCAGCAGCAGGACTACCTGGACGCCCAGACCCTGGCTGCCTGGTCCTCCTCTAGTACGGAGAACGTGGGTTCCCACTCCGACCAGACAGTAACTCGAAACAGTGAGAGACCTGCCTGGACCGCCGGCCGGGGGCCCAACCGAACCACACGCCGGTCCTCACGTGAGGATGAAGAAGATGAGGAGGGGGTAGAGACGAACAAAAGCCACAAGAGGTGGCTCATGGTGGGGGATCATGGGGGGGAGAGGCGAGGAAAAGAAGAGGAGGGTTTAGAGGAGGACTACTCCTCCAAGTCTGCCTCACTGGTGCAGCGACTCTGGCGGGGAAAAGTATCCTCTGGGATGCTGTCCCCGCGACTGCAGCGCGCCAAGCGGGACTACCTGAGTGCCAACAAGCACCACGTATCCTATAAAGGAGGCCGGCGAGCTGCTCAGAGCTCCAGGGAACTACTGTGTGAGCTGAAGGACCAGGCCCGGCTAAGGACGCTGGACGGGTCTGAGCAGCCTTTCTCTTCACTGGGCTGGGCCCGCTTGGTACCGCGCCTGGCCCTGGAGCAGCTCTACAGACAAGGGGGCCAGAGAGGCTTTAGGAGCTGTGCTGTGGTGACCTCTGCTGGGGCTATTTTGCACTCAGGCCTGGGGAAGGAGATCGGTGAGTGGAGGGTAGAGGGGTCAGGGAGGGGAGGGGAGGGAAAAGAGGTAGAGGGGAGCAGAGGAGGGGGAGAGAGAAGGGAGGGTGATGGAGGGATGCAGGTTAAATGGGGAGGCAGGGTGATGGAGGTATGCAGGTTGATGGAGGGATGCAGGTTAAATGGGGAGGCAGGGTGATGGAGGGATGCAGGTTAAATGGGAAGGCAGGGTGATGGAGGGATGCAGGTTAAATGGGAAGGCAGGGTGATGGAGGGATGCAGGTTAAATGGGAAGGCAGGGTGATGGAGGGATGCAGGTTAAATGGGAAGGCAGGGTGATGGAGGGATGCAGGTTAAATGGGGAGGCAGGGTTATGGAGGGATGCAGGTTAAATTGGAAGGCAGGGTGATGGAGGGATGCAGGTTAAATGGGGAGGCAGGGTGATGGAGGGATGCAGGTTAAATGGGGAGGCAGGGTGATGGAGGGATGCAGGTTAAATGGGGAGGCAGAGTGATGGAGGGATGCAGGTTAAATGGGGAGGCAGGGTGATGGAGGGATGCAGGTTAAATGGGAAGGCAGGGTGATGGAGGGATGCAGGTTAAATGGGGAGGCAGGGTGATGGAGGGATTCAGGTTAAATGGGGAGGCAGGGTGATGGAGGATTGCAGGTTAAATGGGATTAAGGGATTAAAGAGAACTGGGAAATTTATCGGTACAGTAGATTAAAAAACAACAACTCTGTTTTCCCTTTTCCCAATAGTTAAATAAAGGTTAAATAAAATGTTTTAAAGTAATACCCTAATGAATAATACCCTATGTATTGTGACTGTGTTGTGACTGTTTTGTGACTGTGTTGTGACTGTGAA
This sequence comes from Oncorhynchus nerka, assembly GCF_034236695.1. Lineage (NCBI taxonomy): Eukaryota > Metazoa > Chordata > Actinopteri > Salmoniformes > Salmonidae > Oncorhynchus > Oncorhynchus nerka. The sequence continues at coordinate 72,711,471 of NC_088398.1, read as the reverse complement.
ATACATAATTGATCCTGATCAACTGTCTCTGTGGCAACCCTGTCTCTGTGGCAGTCTGTCTGTGTGAGGGGAGAATGATGACTCTTTAAGCCGTGACATCCACAGCATTGATTGGAAAGTCAAATTGTCATGTCACTCTATCGACTTCCCCATTCGCCTCTAGCATAGTATTAGTTTATTGTAGCAGAGAGAGACGTTTTGGCTTGGGCTCTATACTGTCTCTCACACACTGAGTAGCAGACATCTGTCACCCTGTAGTAACAATCTCTGTGATTGGCTGAAAGGGCTTTGTCATAAGTAATTCAAAGCCAATCAGATCCCCAGAAGGGTCTTGATGAGTTAGTTTGGAGATCCTCTATAGACTTTTAGAATACTTTGGCCGACTGCATTGCGTTATCTGTGTGTGTTTGTGTGTTCTGTTCTCTGTGTTGGAGGCTGTATGGTGTACGGGGAGTGTGAACTCAGGGACAGATGGCTCACTTTGGGGGGGTAAAGCAACTGGTAACAAATCAAGTTCGTTCACATCACCCATGTAGATTAGGGATGCAAATTTTGGTAAATTTCGCTGCAGACTACCTGACCCTCATTAACCAGTCAACAAACTGTATTCTTTTTTTCAAAAAGTAAAATGACATGACCAACATTAAATACTATCAGAGATCTGTATATAATGACGAGATGCTTATGTTTCCGCCATTACAATGGAAGCCGGCCCAAGGCGAGAAGGCCGAAAATAAGCCCATGGAAACGCATTGGACTTATTTAGGACAGATTTTGGCAAGAGTGTAACCTCTCGCTTTGCCTTTCCTCTTTGAATACTATGCATGCTTACAAGGACAGGACATTTTTTCATTAAGAGCTAGTGACTCCCCATCCCGCATGAGGGAGCGTAATCATCGACTGACACTAATTAGCATAACGCAAAGGACATAAATATTCCTAGAAAATATTCCTATTCATGAAAATCACAAGTGAAATATATCGAGACACAGCTTAGCCTTTTGTTAATCACCCTGTCATCTCAGATTTTCAAAATATGCTTTACAGCCAAAGCTAGACAAGCATTTGTGTAAGTTTATCGATAGCCTAGCATAGCATTTTGTCCAGCTAGCAGCAGGTAACTTGGTCACGGAAATCAGAAAAGCAATCAAATTAAATAGTTTACCTTTGATGAGCTTCGGATGTTTTCACTCACGAGACTCCCAGTTAGATAGCCAATGTTCCTTTTTTCCCAAAATATTATTTTTGTAGGGGAAATAGCTCCGTTTGTTCTTCACGTTTGGCTGAGAAATCCCCCGGAAATTGCAGTCACGAAAACGCCGAAAAATACTCCAAATTAGCTCCATAATATCGACAGAAACATGGCAAACGTTGTTTATAATCAATCCTCAAGGTGTTTTTCAAATATCTATTCGATAATATATCCACCGGGACAATTGGTTTTTCAGTAGGACCGATTGGAATAATGGCTACCTCTGTATTTTACTCGAGAATCACTCTGGGAGCCATCAGGTGACCAGTTGCGCAATGTAGCCGCTTACAGGTATTCTTCAACATAAATACGTAAAACTATGACACCTTGGGGAATACGGAGAAAAAGTAATCTGGTTGATAGCCCATTCACTGCTCAATGGGGACACATTGGAACGCAGCGCTTTCAAAACATGAGGCACTTCCGGATTGTATTTTTCTCAGGCTTTCGCCTGCAATATCAGTTCTGTTATACTCACAGACAATATTTTTACAGTTTTGGAAACGTTAGTGTTTTCTATCCTAAGCTGTCAATTATATGCATATTCTAGCATCTTGTTCTGACAAAATATCCCGTTTACTACGGGAACGTTATTTTTCTAAAAATGAAAATACTGCCCCCTAGTCACAAAAGGTTAATGGAAACATTCAACAATGGCAAGCCTATTGTCTCACAGTCAAAAGGCTTTATTGAACATGCAACTCCTGTAATGAAGCAGCTAATAAAACTTATTTTCAAACATTTTCCCAAATGCAATTCACTGAAAATATCCAGTTATAAACTGCGGTCCTAATGCGAGCAGTTCCATATGTGACAGAGATTAAAATATCCAACCTTTCCAACAAGTCAGTTTGTCAAATGTCTACCCTACTAGATCTGCCCCCGCCAATTGTAAGTGCTGTTATTGTGAAGTGGAAACATCTAGAAGCAACAACGGCCACTCACCAACCGACCAAACAACCAACCGACCGGCCTAGGGGGATCTCCTGCATGATAAAGGCCTTTGTGATGAGCCACATAATAAACTCATTCAGTATTGAACCTCTGTGAGGTTAGAAGAGACAAATCTAGTTTAATTAACTGTATAGATTGGCGAACAGGAAATAAAACCACATTGATCACACTTAGTTACGCCAAATTGAGAGCTTGGAACTATAAGGTTCTATCTGCTAAAAGAACATTCTGAGATAGTTGACTTTAAAGTTCAGAACCCTCATTGGTTTGAACAGTGTCAGTATTTAAAAAAAATCTTATTCTTTTCAATTTAACAACATGAATTAGGGTATTTATAATACTATTTAGGTAGAGAACACTGAACGGAATAAGGCTATGTCAATAACTACATTTTGACCAAAATCTAGATAGAACCTTATAGTCCCAGTAGGTGTTTCTGAACTCCTGAGGTGGAATTGCCTTCCTGTCTTCCCATCCTTTCCTTCCTTCATGGCTGTGTGTGTGTGTGTTTGGGATTATAGTCCGTAAAGTGAGAGGTCTTTTGAATTTGTTGTCATCTGTACTGTTTTGCTGCCACCATGTTGTGAATCGACTGAATAACACCCTCAACGGCCTTTTATGTTCAAGTCCTCTCACCACCTCACCGTTCTCTCCCTCCACATCTTTCCACCTCCACCCCCTATCACACACCGTCCTTCTGAATTCCAAATAGACCCCCATTCCAAGTCCTCTCACCACCTCACCGCTCTCTCCCTCCACATCTTTCCACCTCCACCCCCTATCACACACCGTCCTTCTGAATTCCAAAAAGACCCCCATTCCAAGTTCTCTCACCACCTCACCGCTCTCTCCCTCCATATCTTTCCACCTCCACCCCCTATCACACACCGTCCTTCTGAATTCCAAATAGACCCCCATTCCAAGTCCTCTCACCACCTCACCGCTCTCCCTCCACATCTTTCCACCTCCACCCCCTATCACACACTGTCCTTCTGAATTCCAAAAAGACCCCCATTCCAAGTCCTCTCACCACCTCACCGCTCTCTCCCTCCACATCTTTCCACCTCCACCCCCTATCACACACTGTCCTTCTGAATTCCAAATAGACCCCCATTCCTTGGCTATCACTTACCTTAGTCACTATTAGAGCCATGACCATGTGGCTTGTACATGGCTGTTAATTTGAAATCTAAGAAGTACCTTTTGAGATGAAGACTGTGTATGCAGTAACATTACTCTATCAGGTATAGTCCTGGGACAAATAAATGGTCCTGTCCATCGGCCGTACGAGCTAGAGGCATGAAGACCAAAACCTACTCTTTGAATGTCAGTGAGAACTGACAGGGGTTAAGCTAAGTGTTGATCTACTGAATGCCAATAGCTTCCACGTGGTTTACTGGTGTCATTGAGGAAGTGGAGGATAGCTTTGCTGTGGAAGTCCATCCTTTGGAAGTGTCAGCTCAACTATACATGATCGTTCATCCTAGTGTCACGTAGCCCTGCTGAAGTCACAATGGACTGCTCGACCAGCGGAGAGAGACTGATTAAGAGTGGCTGAGTTTAGCCAAGACCATCAATCATAACTGTGTGTGCGCGTGCGTGCGTGGAGGCCTGTGTGTGTATCTGTGTCCGTTCATGTGTGTGCAGGCCAGTAGGACACACTCCCTGTCTCTATGCTGTGTACTAGCCTGTTGATAGCCTCTAGACTAGGTTCAGTCTGAAAATGTTTCCTGGTGGTGATTGATGATGGGTCATACAGTTCATACTGGAAGAGCAGACCAGTGCCTGTCAAAGTCTCTTCAGTTACACACGTTGACCACAAGGCTGCGCTCTTTCTGTGTCTGAGTAGTGATACTGTCATGTACAAAGAACAGAGCTGAATCCTGCACCAGATCGTTCATGTACCGGATTGTTCATGTCAAATGGCTATTCACGCTTACCAGTCATTCAGCTCAAGTGTTTTGACTATGGCTGAAAGCAGAGGGCTTTTTCTGTCTGTATGGATGGAGGGAGGGAGGTCACTTCTTTCAGGCCAGGGAGACTTGCTAGTGAAGTGCTTCAGCTCAACTGCAGGAGGTAAATAAGATGCAGGTACTCATGCTCTCTCTCTCACGCTCTCTTTCTCTCTATGTTGGGCTCTTTGTGGATATAACCCTCTTTGTCTGTTTGAGCCGTAGGTTAACGTGTGTGTGTGTGTGTGAATCCTGTTTGTTCTAATTCCCCTGAGCCACCACCTTAACCTGCTAAATCATAGTATTTGACAAGAGTAAACCGTCTGGACCAGCTAAATCATAGTATTTGACCAGAGTAAACCGTCTGGACCAGCTAAATCATAGTATTTGACCAGAGTAAACCGTCTGGACCAGCTAAATCATAGTATTTGACCAGAGTAGACAGTCTGGACCAGCTATATCATAGTATTTGACCAGAGTAAACCGTCTGGACCAGCTAAATCATAGTATTTGACCAGAGTAAACCGTCTGGACCAGCTAAATCATAGTATTTGACCAGAGTAAACCGTCTGGACCAGCTAAATCATAGTATTTGACCAGAGTAGACAGTCTGGACCAGCTAAATCATAGTATTTGACCAGAGTAAACCGTCTGGACCAGCTAAATCATAGTATTTGACCAGAGTAAACCGTCTGGACCAGCTAAATCATAGTATTTGTGTTTGACCAGAGTAGACAGAAGACAGACTGTTGGATGCCATCTAGGAGCTGGTCCTTTATGAGCACTTGATTGATTGACCTTCCATATTTCTCTTTAACTTAGTTTAATGACACTTGATTGTCTAAATTGAATGATGCTTGATTTTCCTAGCTGAGTGGCATTTGATTTTCCTAGCTGAGTGGCATTTGATTTTCATAGCTGAGTGGCATTTGATTTTCATAGCTGAGTGGCATTTGATTTTCATAGCTGAGTGGCATTTGATTTTCTTAGCTGAGTGGCATTTGATTTTCATAGCTGAGTGGCATTTGATTTTCATAGCTGAGTGGCATTTGATTTTCTTAGCTGAGAGGCATTTGATTTTCATAGCTGAGTGGCATTTGATTTTCATAGCTGTGGCATTTGATTTTCATAGCTGAGTGGCATTTGATTTTCATAGCTGAGTGGCATTTGATTTTCATAGCTGAGTGGCATTTGATTTTCATAGCTGAGTGGCATTTGATTTTCATAGCTGAGTGGCATTTGATTTTCATAGCTGAGTGGCATTTGATTTTCATAGCTGAGTGGCATTTGATTTTCATAGCTGAGTGGCATTTGATTTTCATAGCTGAGTGGCATTTGATTTTCATAGCTGAGTGGCATTTGATTTTCTTAGCTGAGTGGCATTTGATTTTCTTAGCTGAGTGGCATTTGATTTTCATAGCTGAGTGGCATTTGATTTTCATAGCTGAGTGGCATTTGATTTTCATAGCTGAGTGGCATTTGATTTTCATCGCTGAGTGGCATTTGATTTTCATCGCTGAGTGGCATTTGATTTTCATAGCTGAGTGGCATTTGATTTTCATAGCTGAGTGACATTTGATTTTCATAGCTGAGTGGCATTTGATTTTCTTAGCTGAGTGGCATTTGATTTTCTTAGCTGAGTGGCATTTGATTTTCTTAGCTGAGTGGCATTTGATTTTCTTAGCTGAGTGGCATTTGATTTTCTTAGCTGAGTGGCATTTGATTTTCATAGCTGAGTGGCATTTGATTTTCATAGCTGAGTGGCATTTGATTTTCTTAGCTGAGTGGCATTTGATTTTCATAGCTGTGGCATTTGATTTTCATAGCTGAGTGGCATTTGATTTTCTTTGTTCAGTGACATTAAATTGACTTATGTTGTCTTTGCCTAACCCCCAGATTCCCATGATGCAGTTCTGCGGTTCAACACAGCACCTACAGAGGGCTATGAGAGGGACGTGGGGAACAAGACCACCATCCGCATCATTAACTCGCAGGTGTGTGTGTGTGTGTGTGTGTCAGTCAGGGATGAAGGAAGTATTTTTCACACGGGGTGCTTATTATAAAATGATTTAAGCCCAATTGAGATTTTTCTAGTTGTCATTTCTGATATTTGGTAGGCTCTTTGTCAACTCGTCTATAATAAGATACATGAATCTTCTCTTCAGTCATAACTTCTTGCTCTAGAAGACTAAATAAAGCGCTGCTCACCAGAATGTCAGAAATCGTCCAGTTTTCTCTTTCATTTCTGCTTCTCTCGTGCAACGAGGATGTTTAGGGGCCAGGGAGACAACATACCATTCTTCCGATTTACAAATGACATCAGTTTGACCGGTTGTAAAGAAATGAAACACTGTGAAGACGATCAAAGATATTTCTGATGAGATTTCAGTTCGACTTGGATGCATTTATGTGTTTGAAATACTGTCAGTTTTATGTGATTGAGTTCCTAACCGCACATTCCCATTCTCTCAAGAGATGTTGAAAGAAAGAAATCCAGAGACAAAATTAACATTTGTTGTAGCTACTATTTTACTACAAGAAATACATAGTTGTGCAGGAGTTAATATTATATTACTCTACAGGTTAGAGGTTATAGACCTAGTTAATATTATATTACTCTAGAGGTTATAGACCTAGAGTTAATATTATATTACTCTACAGGTTAGGGATTATAGACCTAGAGTTAATATTATATTACTCTACAGGTTAGGCGTTATAGACCTATAGTCAGTTTCCAGATTTCCGTTTCTATTCCATTTGTATGGGCACTGCAATGCTGCATCTAGTTTCCTGTGTCAACTTTGACTCCTCCCCTTAACAGATCCTGGCCAATCCTGATCACCGCTTCAACACCAGCTCCCTGTATAAGAACGTGACTCTGGTGGCCTGGGACCCTGCTCCGTATGCTGTCAACCTACACAAGGTGTGTGTGTCTGTGTGTTTGAAGCAGACACTATTCTCTTTTCTTACCTTGCCCACTCTGTCTGAGAAGCCCAGTAACGGCATCTAGCAGGCAATATGTAAAGAACGTCACCCAGCAGAGGATGGGCCAAGGATGGGCCAAGGGCACGATCAAATCAAATGTTATTTGTCACATATACATGGTTAGCAGATGTTAATGCGAGTGTAGCATAATGATTGTGCTTATAGATCTGACAATGCAGTAATAACCAATGAATTATCTAACCTAACAATTCCACAACAACTACCTTATACACACAAGTGTAAAGGGATGAAGAATATGTACATAAAAATATATGAATGAGTGATGGTACAGTACGGCATAGGCAATATGCAGTAGATGGTATAGAGTACAGTATATACATATGAGATGAGTAATGTAGGGTATGTAAACATAAAAGTGTCATTATTTAAAGTGGCTAGTGATACATTTTGACATCAATTTTTGCATAATTAAAGTGGCTGTTTAACAGTCTGATGGCCTTGATATAGAAGCTGTTTTTCAGTCTCTCGGTCCCTGCTTTGATGCACCTGTACTGACCTCGCCTTGTGGATGGTAGCGGGGTGAACAGGCAGTGGCTCGGGTGGTTGTTGTCCTTGATGATCTTTATGGCCTTCCTGTGACATCGGGTGGTGTAGGTATCCTGGAGGGCAGGTAGTGATGCGTTGTGCAGACCTCACTACTCTCTGGAGAGCCTTACGGTTGTGGACGGAGCAGTTGCCATACTAGGCGGTGATACAGCCCGACAGGATGTTCTCGATTGTGCATCTGTATACGTTTGAGTGCTTTTGGTGACAAACCAAATTTCTCCAGCCTCCTGAGGTTGAAGAGGCGCTGCTGCGCCTTCTTCACCACACTGTCTGTGTGGGTGGACCAATTCAGTTTGTCCGTGATGTGTACGCCGAGGAACTTAAAACGTACTACCCTCTCCACTACTGTCCCGTCGATGTGGATAGGGGGGTGCTCCCTCTGCTGTTTCCTGAAGTCCACGATCATCTCCTTTGTTTTAGTTGAAGTTGAGTGTGAGGTTATTTTCCTAACACCGCGCTCCGAGGGCCCTCACCTCCTCCCTGTAGGCCGTCTCGTCGTCGTTGGTAATCAAGCCTACCACTGTAGTGTCGTCTGCAAACTTGATGATTGAGTTGGAGGCGTGCATGGCCACGCAGTCGTGTGTGAACAGGGAGTACAGGAGAAGGCTCAGAACGCACCCCTGTGTGGCCCCAGTGTTGAGGATCAGCGGGGTGGAGATGTTGTTACCTACCCTCACCACCTGGGGGCGGCCCTTCAGGAAGTCCAGTACCCAGTTGCACAGGGCGGGGTCGAGACCCAGGGTCTGTAGGCAATGAACAGCATTCTCACAAAGGTATTCCTCTTGTCCAGATGGGTTAGGGAAGAGTGCAGTGTGGTTGCGATTGCGTTGTCTGTGGACCTATTGGGGCGGTAAGCAAATTGGAGTGGGTCTAGGGTGTCGGGTAGCGTGGAGGTGATATGGTCCTTGACTAGTCTCTCAAAGCACTTCATGATGACGGAAATGAGTGCTACGGGGCGGTAGTCGTTTAGCTCAGTTACCTTAGCTTTCTTGGGAACAGGAACAATGGTGTCCCTCTTGAAGCATGTGGGAACAGCAGACTGGGATAAGGACACACCAGCCAGCTCTGAGGACGCGGCTGGGGATGCCGCCGGGGCCTGCAGCCTTGTGAGGGTTAACACGTTTAAATGTTTTACTCACGTCGGCTGCAGTGAAGGAGTGTCCACAGGTTTTGGTTGCGGGCCGTGTCAGTGGCACTGTATTGTCCTCAAAGCGAGCAAAGAAGTTGTTTAGTCGGTCTAGGAGCAAGACATCCTGGTCCGCGACGGGGCTGGTTTTCTTTTTGTAATCCATATTTGACTGTAGGCCATGCCACATACCTCTTGTGTCTGAGCCATTGAATTGCGACTCTACTTTGTCTCTATACTGACGTTTAGCTTGTTTGATTGCCTTGCGGAGGGAATAGCTACACTGTTTGTATTCGGTTATGTTTCCGGTCACCTTGCCCCGGTTAAAAGCAGTGGTTCACGCTTTTAGTTTCACGCGAATGCTGCCATCAATCCACGGTTTCTGGTTTGGGAATGTTTTAATAGTTGCTGTGGGTACGACATCGCTGATGCACTTGCTAATAAACTCTCTCACCAAATCAGCGTATTCGTCAATGTTGTTGTTTGACGCAGTGGGGAACATATCCCAATCCACGTGATCGAAGCAATCTTGAAGCGTGGAATCATATTGTTCGGGCCAGCGTTGAACAGACCTGTGCGGGTGCTTCCTGTGGAGTCGTGGTCAGCTTTTCCAAAAGGAGGGCGGGGGAGGGCCTTATGTGCGTCACGGAAGTTAGAATAACAATGATCCAGGGTTTTACCAGCCCTGGTAGCACAATCAATATGCTGATAGAATTTATGGAGTCTTGTTTTCAGATTAGCCTTGTTAAAATCCCCAGCTACAATGAATGCAGCCTCAGGATATGTGGTTTCCAGTTTACATAGAGTCAAATGAAGTTCGTTCAGGGCCGTCAATGTGTCTGCTGACCAGAAGACCACTTCGTCTGCCCCTTTTACGGCGACGTTGTTTTGGTTCGCTGGCTGGGATATGATCCACTGTCCTGGGTGGTGGGCCAAACACAGGATCAGCGTTGGGAAAGTCGTATTCCTAATGATGGTGAGTTGACGTTGCTCTTATATCCAGTAGTTCCTCCCGACTGTATGTAATGAAACCTAAGATTACCTGGGGTACCAATGTAAGAAATAACACGTAAAAAAACTGGGAACGAGAAGCGAGGCGGCCATCTCTGTCGGCGCCGGATAGTAATGTTAATGAGGACCTGTAGTTGTGAAAGACCACACGTGGACAGGTTAGCCTTGTTGGTCTCTCTAACCCACGGCCTGATGGGACGGACTGCTACATCATACACCCACACACTGTCTAATTATTACATGTCAACTTTCTATAACCCGCACGCCTCCTCCTTTCTCCTCTCTCCAATCCCCTCTTTCTTCTCCTCGTTTTCTGTTCTTCTTTTCCTCTGACATTGCTTCCCTATTTCCCTCCTCTGCCACCTCTTCTTCCTCTCTTTTATATATTTTACGGTTTCTTCTTTATCGCCACCTACATGTATGTTGACAGTCATAAGGCTGCTAGTTTTAGGTTTCCCCCTTCTCTCTCTCTCCCCTCCTTTTCTCTCCCCTCCTTTTCTCTACCCTCCTTTTCTCTACCCTCCTTCTCTACCCTCCTTCTTTCTCTCTCCCCTCCTTCTTTCTCTCTCCCCTCCTTCTTTCCCTCTCCCCTCCTTCTTTCCCTCTCCCCTCCTTCTTTCCCTCTCCCTACCTTCTCTTTCTCTCTCCCTACCTTCTCTTTCTCTCTCCCCACCTTCTCTTTCTCTCTCCCCACCTTCTCTGTCTCCCTTTCCTCCTGTCACCTCCTCTCTTTATTCCACGATTATTATGCTGCAGTCCTTATGTCATCACTTCAGGAGACCTCTCTCTCTCTCTCTCTCTCTCTCTCTCTCTCTCTGGTGAATACATTTTACAATGGCTGTTAGACTAATACGCTGTTTAATTAAACAGGTGAGAACATAAGTGGAGACGGTTAGCAGGTGTTGCCTGAAATGTTGCAAAACAAACACACAGATCTACACACACTACCTTCAAGGCAGTGTGTGTGTTTAATAGTTTTACCTCAGTAGAGCCCAGACGTCAAGCTGTTAACTTGCTGACCCAGTCTCTCTCCATCACTGTGCTGTCTCTCTCCTTCTCTCTGTCTCTGAGAGCTGCCTGCCATTCACCACTCAGCCCTTCTTAATTTAATTAACACTTATCAGCCCACAACTAAAGTCCTCGTAACAATTGTTTTTTCACCCTGCTCCAAATTGGGCTAATTGATAGCCTTTTAAAACGATAAACTTGTATTAGCTAACACAACGTGCCATTGGAACACAGGAGCGATGGTTGCTGATAATGGGCAACTGTACGCCTATGTAGATATTCCATTAAAAATCAGCCAATAGAAAACCCTTTTGCAATTATGTTAGCACAGCTGAAAACTGTTGTTTTGATTAAAGAAGCAATAAAGCTGGCTTTCTTTAGACTAGTTGAGTATCTGGAGCATCATCATTTGTGGGTATGATTACAGGCTCAAAATGGCCAGAAATAAGGAACTTTCTTCTGAAACTCGTCAGTCTATTCTTGTTCTGAGAAATTAAGGCTATTCCATGCGAGAAATTGCCAAGAAACTGAAGCTCTCATACAACGCTGTGTACTACTCCCTTCACTGGCTCTAATCAGAATAGAAAGAGGAGTGGGAGGCCCCGGTGCACAACTCAGCAAGAGGACAAGTACAATTAGACTGTCTAGTTTGAGAAACCGATGCCTCACAAGTCCTCAACTGGCAGCTTCATTAAATAGTACCCGCAAAACACCAGTTTCAACTTCAACAGTGAAGAGGCGACTCCGGGATGCTCAGAGTTCCTCTGTCCAGTGTCTGTGTTCTTTTGCCCATCTTAATCTTTAATTTTTATTGGCTAGTCTGAGATATGGCTTTTTCTTTGCAACTCTGCCAAGAAGGCCAGCATCCCGGAGTCACCTCTTCAATGTTGACGTTGAGGACACGTTTAAATGTCTTACTCACCTAGTCCTTGTTAGCAGGCCGTGTCGGTGGCACTGTGCTATCCTCAAAGCGGGCCGTGTCGGTGGCACTGTGCTATCCTCAAAGCGGACAATTTTCTTTTGGCTGGTTTTCTTTTTGTAATTCCTGATTGTCTGTAGACCCTGCCACATACGTCTCGTATCTGAGCCGTTGAATTGCGACTCCACTTTGTCCTTATGCTGACATTTCGATTGTTTGATTGGCTTGCGGAGGGAATAACTACACTGTTATATTTGGATGTGACAATCCCAGATGTCTCTCTGGAAAGCAACCCTCGATCTAATTTCATCTACCTTGTTATCTAGAGACTGGGCGTTAGCAAGTAATATACTCGGAAGCGGTGGGTGGTGTGCGTGCTTCCGAAGTCTGACCAGAAGGCCACTCCGTCTACCTCTTCTGCGGCGACGTTGTTTTGGGTCAGACCCTGAAATCAGTTCAAATTCCTTGGATCGTTTAAACGAAGGATCTGCCTAGGGAAGGTCGTATTCCTGGTCGTAGTGCCGGTAAGTTGACGTCGCTCTGATATCCAATACTCCATCACTCTCCTTCTTGGTCAAATAGCCCTTACACAGCCTGGAGGTGTGTTTTGGGTCATTGTCCTGTTGAAAAACAAATGATAGTCCCACTAAGCACAAACCAGAAGGGATGGCGTATCGCTGCAGAATGCTGTGGTAGCCATGCTGGTTAAGTGTGCCTTCAATTCTAAAATACATCACTGACAGTGTTCCTAGCAAAGCACACCCAAACCTTAACTCCTCCTCCTTCATACTTCATGGTGGGAACCACACATGCAGAGATCATCCATTCATCTACTCTGGGTCTCACAAAGACACGGAGGTTGGAACCAAACAGCTCACATTTAGACTCATCAGACCAAAGGACAGATTTCCAGCGTACTAATGTCCATTGCTCGTGTTTCTTGCCCCAAGCATATCTCTTCTTCTTATTGGTGTCCTTTAGTAGGTTTTCTTTGCAGCAATTTGACCATGAAGGCCTGATTCACGTAGTGTCCTATGAACAGTTGATGTTGAGATGTGTCTGTTACTTGAACTCTGACGTATTTATTTGGGCTGCAATTTCTGAGGCTGGTAACTCTAATGAATGTATCCTAGGTCTTCCTTTCCTGTGTTGGTCCTCATGAGAGCCAGCTTCATCATAGCGCTTGATGGTTTTGTGACTGCATTTGAAGAAACTTTCACAATTCTTGAAAAGTTCCAGATTGACTGACCTTCATGTCTTAAAGTAATGATGGACTGTCGTTTCTCATTGCTTATTTTAGCTGTTCTTGCCATAAAATACTTGGTATTTTACCAAATAGGGCTGTCTTCTGTATACCACCCCTACCTTGTCACAACACAACTGATTGGCTCAAATGCATTAAGAATGAAAGAAATTCCACAAATGAACTTAAGGCACACCTGATCATTTCAGTTAATTGAAATGGATTCCAGGTGTCTACCTCATGAAGCTGGTTGAGAGAATGCCAAGAGTGTGCAAAGCTGTCAAGGCAAAGAGTGGCTACTTTGAAGAATCTCAAATACATTTTGATTTGTTTAACACTGTTTTGTTTACTACATGATTCCATATGTGTTATTTCATAGTTTTGATGTCTTCACTATTATTCTACAATGTAGAAAATACAAAAAATAAAGAATACCCCTTCAATGAGTAGGTGTGTCCAAACTTGTTGACTGGTCCTATATATATATGTGTGTGTGTGTGAAGTCGGAAGTGTACATATACCTTAGCCAAATACATTTAAACTCAGTTTTCACAATTCCTGACATTTAATCCTAGTAACAAATCCCTGTCTTAGATCAGTTAGGAGCACCACTTTATTTTAAGAATGTGAAATGTCAGAATAATAGTAGAGTGATTTATTTAAGCTTTTATTTATTTCATTACATTCCCAGTGGGTCAGAAGTTTACATACACTCAATTAGTATTTGGTAGCATTGCCTTTAAATTGTTTCACTTGGGTCAAATGTTTCGTGTAGCCTTCCACAAGCTTCCCACAATAAGTTGGCCCATTCCTCCTGACAGAGCTGGTGTAACTGAGTAAGGATTGTAAGGCCTTCTTGCTCGCACAGGCTTTTTCAGTTCTGCCCACAAATTTTCTATCGAATTGAGGTCAGGGCTTTGTGATGGCCACTCCAATACCAATACAACTTTGTTGTCCATAAGCCATTTTGCCACAACTTTGGAAGTATGCTTGCGGTCATTGTCCATTTGGAAGACCCATTTGCGACCAAGCTTTAACTTCCTGACTGATGTCTTAAAATGTTGCTTTAATATATCCACATAATTTTCCTCCCTCATGATGCCATCTATTTTGTGAAGTGCAACAGTCCCTACTGCAGCAAAGCACCCCCACAACATGATGCTGCCACCCTTGTGCTTCAAGGTTGGGATGGTGTTCTTCAGCTTGCAAGCCTCCCCCTTTTTCCTCCAACCATAACGATGGTCATTATGGCCAAACAGTTCTATTTCTGTTTCATCAGAGCAGGGGACATTTCTCCAAAAAGTAAGGTCTTTGTCCCAATGTGCAGTTGCAAACTGTAGTCTGGCTTTTATATGGCAGTTTTGGAGCAGTGGCTTCTTCCTTGCTGAGTGGCCTTTCAGGTTATGTCGATATAGGACTTGTTTTACTGTGGATATAGATACTTTTGTACTTGTTTCCTCCAGCATCTTCACATGGTCCTTTGCTGTTGTTCTGGGATTGATTTGCACTTTTTGCACCAAAGTACGTTCATCTCTAGGAGAGAGAACGCGTCTCCTTCCTGAGCGGTATGACGGCTGTATGGTCCCATGGTGTTTATACTTGCATACAATTGTTTGTACAGATGAACGTAGTACCTTCAGGCATTTTGAAACTGCTCCCAAGGATGAACCAGACTTGTGGATGTCTCCAATTTTTTTCTGAGGTCTTTTGATTTTCCCATGATGTCTAGCAAAGAGGCACTGAGTTTGAAGGTAGGCCTTGACATACATCCACAGGTACACCTCCAATTGACTCAAATGATGTCAATTAGCCTATGGGAAGTAGAGGTCGGCCGATTATGATTTTTCAACTCCGGTACCGATTATTGGAGGACCAAAAAAGCCGACACCGATTAATCTGACGATTTAAAAAAAAATGTGTTTGTAATAATGGCAATTACAACTACTGAATGAACACTTATATTAACTTAATATAATACATCAATTAAAATCTATTTAGCCTCAAATAAATAATGAAACATGTTCAATTTGGTTTAAATAATGCAAAAACAAAGTGTTGGAGAAGTAAAAGTGCAATATGTGCCATGTAAAAAAAGCTAACGTTTGAGTTCCTTGCTCAGAACATGAGAACATATGAAAGTTGGTGGTTCCTTTTAACATGAGACTTCAATATTTCAAGGTAAGAGGTTTTAGGTTTTAGTTAAATATAGTATTTATAGGACTATTTCTCTCTATACCATTTGTATTCCATATAACTTTGACTATTGGATGTTCTTATAGGCACTATAGTATTGCCAGTGTAACAGTGTAGCTTTCGTCCCTCTCCTCGCCCCTACCTGGGCTCGAACCAGGAACACATCGACAACCGCCACACTCGAAGCAGCGTTACCCATCGCTCCACAAAAGCCGAATAACTACTCCAAGTCTCAGAGCGAGTGACGTTTGAAACGCTATTAGTGCACACCCAGCTAACTAGCTAGCCATTTCACATCGGTTACACCAGCCATTAGACTGATAGGCTTGAAGTCAAAACAGCGCTGTGCTTGCGAAGAGCTGCTGGCAAAACGCACAAAAGTTCTGTTTGAATGAATGCTTACGAGCCTGCTGCTGCCTACCAATTACGTCTATGATCTATCAAATCATAGACGTAATTATAACATAATAACACACATAAATACGAGCCTTTGGTCATTAATATGGTCAAATCCGGAAACTATAATTTCGAAAACAAAACGTTTATTATTTCAGTGAAATAAGGACCCGTTTGGTATTTTATCTAACGGGTGACATCGCTAAGTCTAAATATTCTTGTTACATTGTACAACCTTCAATGTTATGTCATAATTATGTAAAATTCTGGAAAATTAGTTCGCAATGAGCCAGGCTGCCCAAACTGTTGCATATACCCTGACTCTGCGTGCAATGAACGCAAGAGAAGTGACACAATTTCCCCTGGTTAATATTGCCTGCTAACCTGGATTTCTTTTAGCTAAATATGCAGGTTTAAAAATATATACTTCTGTGTATTGATTTTAAGAAAGGCATTGATGTTTATGGTTAGGTACAGTCGTCCAACGATTGTGCTTTTTTTTCGCAAATGTGCTTTTGTTAAATCATCCCCCAGCTTTGCATCGATTATATGCAACGCAGGACACGCTAGATAAACTAGTAATATCATCAACCATGTGTAGTTATAACTAGTGATTATGATTGATTGATTGTTTTTCATAATATAACTTTAATGCTAGCTAGCAACTTACCTTGGCTTCTACTGCATAACAGCGTAACAGGCAGGCTCCTCGTGGAGTGCTATGATATGCAGGTGGTTAGAGCATTGGACTATTTAACTGTATGGTTGCAAGATTGGATCCCCCGAGCTGACAAGGTGAAAATCTGTCGTTCTGCCCCTGAACAAGGCAGTTAACCTGTTATGGCTGCAATCCTGATATCGGGATCGATATGACAACTACCAGTGAAAATAGAGGGCGCCAAATTCAAACCACAGAATTCTCATAATTACAATTCCTAAAACATACATG